>NW_026533209.1:267500-422500 GCF_028296485.1 Oppia nitens
TTTTTATAAAAATTAAAATATTATGCTAACTAACTTATTTGTCTATAAGTTATATTTATTAATTATTAGACAAAACAATAATATTGTTATTTAAAAATTATCATTAGTATTATAATACAGTACCAGAATATAATTACAATTTAAAAAAAAATTATAACTTCATAAATAGAATAATTAATAAAAATAGCATAAAATAATATAAATATTAGAAATTTTAAATTGTTTAGTTAATTATTATTATTTATTATAAGAGTTATAATTATAGATATATATATATATATATTAGATATAATAACAATTTATTTCATTAAATATATTTACAATAATAAGTTACAACTTGTAACTTACAAGCATAACAATAATAATTGTGAACTTAATAACTATTTATTTAATAAAAATATTATGAAAAAACAACGACAATAATATAAGAGTAATAAAAATACAGTAATTATTCACTAAAAAAATATGTTTATCTAATATTATAAAAATACAATTACATTAAGTAGAAATTTATTTTAATACACAAAAAAATAATTTAATTGTATATAATATATATATATACAATAATAAATAACATAAATATTGGAAATTTTAAATTGTTAAGCTAAAGTCAATTATTATTATTATTATAAAAAATAATATTGTCATAAAAAATGCATAATAAAAATTTTAAAAAAATAAAAAAAGTATAACAACAATAATTGTGAAATAAATAACTATTTATTTTAATAATATGTAACGATAATGACAAAATAAAATAATATCAATATTTATATATTAATACAATGCTGTAAAAATAAATTTTTAAAATATTATTTTTATAGTAAAGTTTGTTTTAATTTTTTTCATACTTGAAATTTATATAAAATAAGATAATTAAAAAATATTTTTAATAATACAATTGACTAAATTATTGTAATTTTTTAAGTTGAAACCAAATTGAATTATAGATAAAAACAAATAAAAGACAATATTTTTATAATTATTATTAATACATTTTACAATAATTTAATTGACTAATTATAAATTTATTATCATAATTAACATTAATGAATAATATTATTTAAATTTTAAAAAACAAATTAAATACAATTATTGTTAAATAGTTTGTATGCTTTGTTWGCACAGTTGTTGACCGACGCGGCCGTAAATATGATAAATAAAAACGGTATCAAACATCCCATCARACCATAAAATAGAGTTAACTTTTGTAAGAAATTCAATTGACTACCTGTCCATAATAAGGTATATAATGTGACAACAATAGGCGATCCAAGAAAAAGCCATATATTTAGTATAAACTTTGACCAATAGGTTTGATTATAGTCAGCAATTTCGGCAYACAATTTGTCMATTTGTTTCATAATATTTACGTATAATTTCTGCTTATTTTTGTGTTGTGATATTTTTAGCAATTTAYTGTAGATTTTATGCATTTTAAGCTTTAAATAGCGACACATTATATAAAAATAGATTACCTGATAAWATAATATACTGAAAAAATATTTACTAAATAAGGCAAAATAACAGCCATTGGGTACACCATATAGTAGGACCCAAATTGGGGACAATCTGTGAGCATAGGATAGCAATACCATAATAATTGTTATAATAGGTATWATAAAATCTGTGTTAAACTGACAAAATCTACACAATCKGGTCATCAATTTGATAAGTTTCTGTATCTTTTGGGGATCAGTTAGACCAACATTTTTGGGTGTTATCAGCAAACCGGACATCATTTTGAAGACCAGCAAAAAAGTCGGTTCAATGCCRTACATGTAGTAATAATAATAATAGGTTAGTTGTGATACTATTATTATCAATGATAACAATATAAATATTATATTCGCTTGAATCCAGGCGCCAAAAAAATAGCCAAAATCACCCAACAGTGCAAACATTTGCCAATTTGTTTCATYGATGAMAAACAATGATATTAATCGTTCAATTAAATATATGACAGATATTGTAAATATGAGAACCGGTCGATAAAACCAGTGTCTAATGGGATAACAATCGGCAATCCGATGATTACTTAAACCTATACGATATAAATGATAGGCCGACCACTTATAGGCCATATTTTTTGATAATAACTTTGATGAATCAAAACTATTCATTTTCAACTATTTTTATTTKAATAATAWATATTTGCAAMAACAATAAACTGTAGGTACTATTATAGATAAACAAAAATWTGTGACTAAATAATTACTGTTTATATTAATAATATTAAATTTTTAGTATAAATTTTTCTAAAAAATAGTATAATATTTTAGTATAATATTTAGTTGAAAACTTAATTTAAATATGTTTGTTAAATACTGTATACTGACTGGAAATGTAAAACTAGTATAACTTAATTAAAGTTAATAATAAAAATACTAGTTATTATTAKATAACAATATTWTTATTTATTATATAATTTAAATAATAACTATATTAAGCAAATAATTAAAAATCTATACTTAATTTATATGCAATTGGATGGAAAAATACTAGTTATTTATTRTATAATATTATAGTTTGTTAATTATCTTATTTGAAATAATTCTAAAAAATAGAAATAATAATTATGTACTAATTATTATTTTATACTCGTTAAAAAAATAAATATTTTTTAATAAAAAAATTAAATTCTAATATTAGAATAGATTTTATATAATATTAGAATTTATTTTTTTTATTAAAATTATAGAATAATAATATAAATCGATTATTATATTAATGATAWAATATTGAATAAAAATAATGTATTTTTCTAAAGTKTATATATTTATATATATATTATAATCAGGGTTAAGCAACAGGGGGGTAGGGGGGTTTTGGATTTTTGAAAAATTGCCGTTTAAAAATGCAATAAAAGTCTCCACTCCATTCTAGAGTTGACCCCACCCTAGACCCCCCCCCCCCCATAAAATCCAAAATCTTGCTTAACCATGACTATAATATTATAAAAGTGTTTAGTATTGTAAATGTATTTTRTGTTTATAAAGTATTAAGTAATRTAAAATGAAAAATTGTAATCTGAAATACATTTAAAAAATAGAAATTTTTAGAAATTAAATCATTAAAAAATAGAAGAATAATTTCAATATTRAAATTTTGTTTTAAAGTAAGATTCWATTTAATTTTTAATACATTAATTATCTATTAARTTAAACACAATTAAACATATTTTATGATTTATATTTTTAAATAGTTTTGTTAATTATCTTATTTGACTATAACTATTAATTAGTAAAGGTATAGACAAAATTAAATAATTTTTAAACACATATTCATTATAACAGATATAATTTATATTTTATTAATATATGTTTTACAGTTTAAAGAAAATGTTTAATATATGAATAAAAAATTTTATGTTAATAAAAACCATTTTTAAAAAATAATACAACTATTAATTATGAACCAAAAATAAAATATTAAATRAAAAMATAAAATATTATATAAATTAAACCAATTTGTAAGGAAAAATATTCTATAATTTTTATAAATTACATACAAAATACACTATTTATTACAAAATAATTTAATTAACTAATAAAATATAWTACTTATATAATTTTAGAAAACAACATATTAACAACAAGTGTTTTATTATGTATTATTATAATTTTTTTAATATTATATAATTAACTTTGAAAATAGATTAATTAATAACAATATAAAATAGTAATAATTAAAATAATATAGTAAAATAACATACATATTAATATTACACCTATATTAATATAATTTCAGATTAAATATTAAAACTAAATTAAACAATAATTGTATAATAATTTGTATGCTTTGTTGACAACAATATAATAATAACAAAATATAATATTTATATAATTATTTAAAAAATCAAAAAAATACTAATTTATTAAATAAATTAAACCAAGATTACTAAATAAATGTACATTATAATAAATAATATCAATTTTATTTGACATATTTATGCTTAAATAATTAAAATTATAACAAGAGAATTTAATAAATTTTTATTTATTTTTTGTTATATAAGTACAATAAATTAGATAATTAAACAAAAAATAATTAAACAAAAAATAATTAAATTAGATAATTAAAAAAATAATAATTATTATTTGATATAATTATAGAAAAAACAGATAAACAACAATATTTTTTTATAGTTTATTTCTAATAACAATTTGGATAAATTTAATTAACTAATTAAAAATTTATATATAATTAACAATAACAAACAACAAAAAGCAATTAATATTATTAGTATATATATTATTATAACTAATTACATACACTTATTGTTAAATAATTTGTATGATTTGTTTGCACAGTAGTTGACCGACGCTGCAGTAAATATGATAAATAAAAACGATACCAATAATCCAATAAAACCATAAAATAATATTAGTTTTAGTATAAAATTCAATTGAATACCTGTCCATAATAAGATATACAATGAGAAAACAATAACTAATCCAAAGTACAGCCAAAWAATTAACAWAAACTTTGACCAATAGGTTTGATTATAGCAATCAATTTCGGCAAACAATTTGTCAATTTGTTTCATAATATTTAACAAAAATTTACGCTTATTTCGGTTAGGGTGTATTTTTTCCAATTTATTGTAGATTTTCAWGATTTTWAATTTTAAATATCGACATAATATATAAAAATAGATTACCTGATAAAATAGTAGAGTGAAAAAATATTTACTAAATAACGTAAAACAACAGGCATTGGGTATACCATATAATAGGACCCAAATTGGGGATAATCTGTGGACATAGGGTACCAATGAAAGCATAAATGCTACAATTGGTACAATAAAATCAGTRTTAAACTGACAAATACTACACAATCGGGTCATCGATTTGATAAGTTTCAGTATATASTGGGAATCGGTTAGACCAACATTTTTGGGTGTTATCAGCAAACCGGACATCATTTGAAAGACCCGCAAAAATGTCGGTTGAATGCCATAAATATAGTTATAATAATACATTAATTGTGACATTAATATTATCATCGATRYAAATATTAGTATCGTATCAAATAGTATCCGTGCGCCTAAAAAATAGCCGAAATCACCTAACAGTGCAAACATTTGCCAATTTGTTTTATCGATGAMAAACAGGGCTATTATACGTTCAAACATATATATCATACTAAATGTAAATATAAAAAACGGTTTATAAAACCAGTGTCTAATTGGATAACAATCGTCAATCCGATGATGACTTAAACCGATTCTATATAAATGATAGGCCGACCACTTGTAGGCCATATTTGCAGATAATATCATAGAGGTGTCAATGATAGGCATTTTGATTAGCAGTTTATTTTTGTTTAGTTAAGTTTTAATAGTAAATTAATTTTACKCAACTATTCATATATAAAACTTTTTTGTTTTAAATAAGACTAAAAATTTTTAAAACTCAAAAACATGTTTWTCTAATATTATAAAAATACAATTAAATTAAATARCAATATAATATAATAKATAATAATATARWTATTAAAATTATTAGAAATGTTAAGTTAATTATTATATTAATGATATTATATTGAATAAAAAAMTTTTATATTATATATAAATTAATTATTATTATTAAATATTATTGTAAAATATTAGAAATATTAATATTAACAATACTAGTAATATCCAGTTTTAATGATTACATAACTATAACTTTTTTTGAGAATATGTTAACAAATATGTTATTTAAAAAAATAAATTCAATTAATTAACTGTTAAATTAAAAACAATTAAACTTAATTTATTATAAATTATAATAGTTTTGTTAATTATCTTATTTGACTATAACTATTACTTAGTAAACAAAATTAAATAATTTATAAAAACATATTCATTAAAAAATACTGTATGTTTAAAATATATATATATATATATRTATATATATATTTAATATTAGTATATATTTTACAGTTTAAAACAAAAGTTTTCTATTTGAATAGTAGAATAAAATTAATAAAAATGTAAATAAAAACAAATTAAAAAACATAATACAAATATTAATAGTGTATTAATAATAGTATATAATATAAATGTTTTATTATTATTATTAGTATAGTTTAGATAATTTTCAACGAAAAATACAAAAGTAAAATATGAATTAAAATGTGAAATATTAAATAAATTAAATTTGTAATAAAAATATTTTATAATTTWTAAAAATTACATACAGAGTACAATATTTTTTYAAAAAATAATTTAATTAACTAATTAGTATATAATAATCATATAATTTTAGAAAAAAATATATTAACAACWAGTGTTTTATTATATATTATTATTAAATTTAGAATAACTTATATAATTAAGTTTGAAAATAATAGATTAATTAATAACAATATAAAATATTATATTAAAATATAATAACATACATATATTAATATTACRTCTATATTAATATAACTTATTATTATTATATATTAAAAATAAATTAAACAATTAAATTGTTAAATAATTTGTATGCTTTGTTTGTACAATAGTTGACCGACGCKGCCGTAAATATGATAAATAAAAACGGTATCAAACATCCCATAAAACCATAAAATATAATTAAATTTTGCATGAAATTCAATTGACTACCTGTCCATAATAAGGTATATAATGTGACAATAGTAGGTAATCCAAAAAAAAGCCAGACATTTAGCATAAACTTTGACCAATAGGTTTGATTATAGTCAACAATTTCGACAAATAATTTGTTCAACTGTTTCATAATATTTAACAATAWTTTATTTTTATTTTTGTGTTGTGATATTTTTTCAATTTATTGTATATTTTATGCATTTTAATCTTTAAATAGCGACACAATATATAAAAGTAGATTAACTGATAAAATATTATACTGAAAGCATGTTTACCAAATAAAGCTAAACAACAGGCATTGGGTACACCATATAGTAGGACATACACTGGCGATACATTGTGGGCATAGGTTACCAATAACAACATAATTGCTATATTTGGTACAACAAAATCAATGTTAAACTGAAAAAATTTACACAATCGGGTCATAAATTTGATAAGTTTAAGTATATCCTGGGAATCGGTTAGACCAACACTTTTGGGTGTAATCAGCAAACCGGACATCATTTTGAAGACCAGCAAAAATGTCGGTTCAATGCCATTCATGTGGTTATAATAATAGATTAGTTGTGACACTAATATTATCAGTGATAGTAATATTAATATCATATCAATTTGAGTCCGGGCGCCGAAAAAATAGCCGAAATCACCCAACAGTGCAATCATTTGCCAATTTGTTTCATCGATGAAAAACAGTGCTATTATACGTTCAAACATATATATCATACAAATGGTAAATATGAGAACCGGTCGATAAAACCAGTGTCTAATGGGATAACAATCTGCAATCCGATGATGACTTAAACCGATTCTATATAAATGATAGGCCGACCAMTTGTAGGCCATATTTGCAGATAATAACATTGATGTSTCAATAATAGGCATTTTGATTAACAATTATTTTTTAATTAATTATTTTTAAGTTTAATTAAGTTCTAAAATTAATAAATGATATATTGATATTTTTAGATTTTTAACTTTATTTTAATTATACATAAACAATACATAGACATACTGTATGTAACATACATACATACTAATAAAAATATATTTATTTTTAATCATTATTTTAAACAAAAATATTAATAGTTTAGTAAATTTTTCTGTATATATTTTATTTAATAATAATAATATAGAATATTATTGTTTTTTAATAATTAATAGTTAATACTGTGACCGTGGATGAGATGAATGAGTGGACACAACCAATGATCGGTAAAAACAATTTATTGTTTTAAAATAAAAAAAAATAAAAATTACAAAATTGATTAAAAAAATGATTTCATTGATTTGTTTCAGGTTTTGTCAAGAGATTGATTCAAATTCAAGTGAAGGTTTGAATGTCAAGAAAACAGTGAATGTCAGAGAAGAGAGAACTGTTGTGATTGAAGAGTGATTGATCAGAGAGAGAGAAAAAGTGAATTGTCGTCCACTTAAGTAGTGGAAGGCCTGAAGGGTCGTCCAATGAGAGTGAAGGGTCGGTTGAAGTCTGTTGTAAGTGTGTGTGTGTGATCTGTGGGCCATCTAGGGTCACATCCGCCGGCCGCTAGCGTTTGGCGTATTTTCGGTTTCCTTGATTGATCCAAATTTTTTTCAAATGATGCGCTTGTTTGACATGTGATCACCATTTTTGAAAATGAATCACATTTTCCTTGTTTTTGTTTTGAATCAACATCTGTTGACTTTGTTGTTGATGTGTTTGCATGAGATGTCAATTTTGTTGAAGTTTTGGTGGAAGTGTTGGCCACAGATGAGTGAATCGGCTGATTGTTGATCAAAATGTTGTCATCTCGGGGGATGTTTGGAGCCACTCTTGATGAATGTGTTGTGAATGAACGCACAATAACACCAGTGTTGATGTCGATGTGATCCAATCGCAGACTTTCATCTCCGAGCTTTTCCAGGACAACACAAGGTGCACAAAAATGTGGTGAAAGTTCTGTTCCAACTCTTGGTTGATCTGTAATTTCAAAGGTTTGTTTGTTGACTTTGTGTTCATTTTTCTCATGTCTTTTGATTTGCAGAGCTCTGGACTTCAATGTCGGCTGATTTCTGGCCTCTTCGAGTGTGTCATAAGTTGGAAGGGCTGTTGAAAACTCGAAGTGCAAAAATTTCGATGTGAAGCCTGTGCTGTTGCTGATGGATGTTTTGGATGAGTTGTCAATGATTTGTGAGATCTGTTGGTGAGTCGGCTGAATGGAACTTTTGGTGTTTTGAATCTCATGTTCAATCTCTTTGACAGATCCAACATTTGATTGATAGACGACTACCGTTGTGTCGACAATGTTTTTGATTGATTGTTTGGACGTTCTCGGTGCGGGTGTTGGTGTCTTGAGTTGGTGAAGAGAAAATGTTTTGTTTTGAACCATTGTGCCGAAGTTGACAACCAGAGCAGCGGCTTTGGCCAAGTCGAGGCCAATGAGCATGTCGTGCTCCAGATGTTCCAACTCTTGAATGGCGAAATGGAATGTCTTGTTTTGCAATTCAATGATTGCTTCAACGAGTCCGAGGGTACGGCCGGTGCCGTCTACATGTCTGATGGCAATTGAGCGCTGCATATCCCACTGCAAGCCCATTCTATCAGCGGCCGATTTGGAAATGGCGCTGATTGTGGAGCCAGAGTCAAGGAATGCCTTCGCTTGTCTGCCATTGACATGTGTGGTGAACCAAATGAGATCCAGCGGATCCTCTTCATGCTTGATGTGATGAAGGCCAACTGTTTTTGGTGCATCTGTTGATTGAGTGATTGAATTCATTGGTGAATGAATCGGCGCTTCAACTCTTTCGATAGATTGAAGGCAATGGACGCTCGCGGAAGAAGCGGCGACTTTTATTGAGGGTTTCGGCGCATCAACCTTTTTGATCGGTTGAAGGCAATTGATGCCAGCCATAGGCGGAGCATCTGTTGTTGAAGGTTTTGGCGCAACACCTGTGCATGAGATTTCGGCCCACTTTGGACACACGGATTTCCAGTGCATCTCTTTCTTGCCAAACAATTTGCAGACTGGGCATGGGCCAGGCGGTGGCTTGTTGTCAAACTTCTTTGGATCTTTCGGATCCTTTGGAGGTAGCTTTTTGCTGTCATTGTCTGTGTCAGCGTCCAGATGGTTGATCGGTGTGATCGTTGGCTTGGGTTTTTGCGGTCGATCCTTTCCTGTTTTCAAGCTTGATTCAATTGATGTGGCGATTCTGAACCATTCTTCTGGAGTCTTCGGTTGGTGTGACGCGATCTGTGTTCGGGTCAGCGTTGTCGTGATTCCACTGTTCAATAGTGCCACTTGATTGATGTCTGATAGCTCGGCTAAATCCAAGAGTCGGCGCTTGTCGTCGTAATACGACTCTATGGATTCGTTTGCTCTCAATTCTCTTTCAATGGCCTCAGTGATTGGTTGGCGGGTGACTCGGGCAAAGCGGCCCAACATTTTTTCTTTGACTTCCGCCCATGTGATTGTTTCAGAATGTGGTGCGATTTCACGCACAAGAAATCTCATTGCTTCACCAGTGACATGGCGTCCGAGTGCAGTGCAGCGGTCATCGTCTGTGTAGCCACGTGTGACAAACGTGAAGAGAGACATCCAATCGTCGGCTTTGACCAGTGGATCGCTGCCGGAAAAAGTGTCGCAGAGTCTGCCAGTGTTTCTGAGCCTGCTTTGGTTTGTTTGATTGTCCTCTTCATCGTCGTTGTTGACCATGTGTTGCATTGCGTTAACGCTGGCGTTGCTTCTCTGTTGTGCACGTGTTTGAAGTCCACGTGAGCCGGAAACGGAAGTCAGTGCCGTTGGTGACGTCATGTCTGCATCGTTGGTGTTCATTGTGTCGTTTAGTTGATTTCTTCGGTTTTTTCTGGTGTTCTTTCTGGGAGCCATTGATGATGAGAAACACGTGTTTTCTTGAGTTCACTTGAGTTGAATTGAATTGATGTCTGAATTTTTCAGTCGTGAAGTGGTTCGATTCTTGAAGACTGCGCCAAGTTGTGACCGTGGATGAGATGAATGAGTGGACACAACCAATGATCGGTAAAAACAATTTATTGTTTTAAAATTAAAAAAAATAAAAATTACAAAATTGATTTAAAAAATGATTTCATTGATTTGTTTCAGGTTTTGTCAAGAGATTGATTCAAATTCAAGTGAAGGTTTGAATGTCAAGAAAACAGTGAATGTCAGAGAAGAGAGAACTGTTGTGATTGAAGAGTGATTGATCAGAGAGAGAGAAAAAGTGAATTGTCGTCCACTTAAGTAGTGGAAGGCCTGAAGAGTCGTCCAATGAGAGTGAAGGGTTGGTTGAAGTCTGTTGTAAGTGTGTGTGTGTGATCTGTGGGCCATCTAGGGTCACAATACTGTAGTTATAACTTATGGACAAATAAGATAATTAGATAAATTATAAATAGATGTTATTGTACAATATATTATTATTTTTTATTATATTTTTAAAAATTATAAGTGTATAAAAATTAAAATCGATAATTATCCGATAAAAATATAAGTATATTATTTTAATAATAGTGATAAAATAATATATTATGAATTTAACATTAACATTATTATTATTTGATATAATTAATACAATTGAAAACAAATAAACTTCAATATTTTTTTATAGTTTATTTCTAATAACTAGTTGGATAAATTTAATTAACTAATTATAAATTTATATATAATTAACAATAACAATAAAATGTTTGATGAATATTATTAGTTATATTTTTAAAAATAATTTGAAAATTTGTTAAATAATTTGTATGATTTGTTTGCACAGTAGTTGACCGAC
Source organism: Oppia nitens (assembly GCF_028296485.1). Lineage (NCBI taxonomy): Eukaryota > Metazoa > Arthropoda > Arachnida > Sarcoptiformes > Oppiidae > Oppia > Oppia nitens. Next base: position 278,869 of record NW_026533209.1, read on the forward strand.
GCTGCAGTAAATATAATAAATAAAAACGATATCAATAATCCAATAAAACCATAAAATAAAATTAGATTTAAGTATAAAATTCACTTGAATACCTGTCCATAATAAGATATACAATGAGAAAACAATAACTAATCCAAAGTACARCCAAATAATTAACAAAAACTTTGACCAATAGGTTTGATTATAGCAATCAATTTCGGCAAACAATTTGTACATTTGTTTCATAATATTTAACAAAAATTTACGCTTATTTCGGTTTCGGTGTATTTTTTCCAATTTATTGTAGATTTTCATGATTTTTAATTTTAAATATCGACATAATATATAAAAATAGATTACCTGATAAAATAGTAGAGTGAAAAAATATTTACTAAATAAAGCAAAACAACAGGCATTGGGTATACCATATAATAGGACTCAAATTAGGGATAATCTGTGGACATAGGGTACCAATGCCAGCATAATTGATACAATTGGTACTACAAAATCAGTATTAAACTGACAAATACTACACAATCGGGTCATCGATTTGATAAGTTTCAGAATATCCTTGGGATCGGTTAGACCAACATTTTTGGGTGTTATCAGCAAACCGGACATCATTTGAAAGACACGCATAAATGTCGTTTCAATGCCACAAATATAGTTATGATAATACATTAATTGTGACATTAATATTATCAACGATATAAATATTAGTATCGTATCAATTAGTATCCGTGCGCCGAAAAAATAACCGAAATCACCTAACAATGCAAACATTTGCCAATTTGTTTCATCGATGACAAACAGGGCTATTATACGTTCAAACATATATATCATACTAAATATAAATATAAAAAACGGTTTATAAAACCAGTGTCTAATGGGATAACAATTGTGAATCCGATGATGACTTAAACCGATTCTATATAAATGATAGGCCGACCACTTGTAGGCCATATTTTTTGATAATAACTTTGATGAATCAAAACTATTCATTTTTCAACTATTTTTATCTTAATAATAAATATTTGCAACAAAATAACTGTAGATAAAAAATTATAGATAAACAAAAATTTTATGACTAAATAATTACTATAATATTATTAATAATAAATAATAGTATTATATTTAATTGACAACTATTTAAATATGTTTTTGTTAAMAAATACTGTATACTGACTGGAAATGTCAAACTARTATAACTTAATTAAAGTTAATAAAAAATATTATTAMTAGTWATTATTATAAMAATATTAWTATTCATAATTTAAATAATTATAACTATTAAACAAATAATTAGAAATCTATAATTAATTAATTAATTTGCAAATATATATATATACTGTACAATACATTTACATAAAATACTAGTAATATCCAGTTTTAATGATTACATAACTGTAACTTTTTTTATGARAATGTGTTAACAATATGTTATTTAAAAAAAWTCCATTAATTAACTGTTAAATTAAAAACAATTAAACTTAATTTATTATAATTATAATAGTTTTGTTAATTATCTTATTTGACTATRACTATTAATTAGTACACGTATAGACAAAATTAAATAATTTATAAACACATATTCATTAAAAGRTACTGTATGTTTAAAAAAAAATATATATTATTATTATATTAGTATATATTTTACAGTTTAAAACAAAAGTTTACTATTTGAATAGTAGAATAAAATTAATAAAWATATAATTTTTTATGTAAATAAAAACAAATTAAAAAACATAATACAAATATTATTAGTGTAATAWTAATAATAGTATATAAAATAAATGTTTTATTATTATTAGTATAGTCTAGATAATTTTCAACAAAAAATGTGAAAATAAAATGTGAAATATTATATAAATTAAATTTTTAATAAAAATATTTTATAATTTTTAAAAATTATATACAGAGTACAATATTTTTTTCCCCAAAATAATTTAACTAACTAATTAGTATATACTTAAATTTATTAAATTGATGACCCGATTGTGTTTATGTCAGTTAAATGTAGATTTTGTAATACCTATTATAACATTTATAATGGTTATGATATCCTATGTTCACAGATTGTCACCAATTTGTCTCCTACTATATGTTTGCCTTATTTAGTAAATATTTTTTTTAGTATATTATTTTAGCAAGTTTAATAATTTTATCTATTTTTATATAATGTGTCGCTATTTAAAGTTTAAAATGAATAAACTATACAATGAATTTGGGGAAAAAAATATCAAAAATACATAAATAATAATAAATTATTGTTAAACATACTGAAAACAATTGACAAATTGTTTGCCGAAATTGATTGCTATAATCAAACCTATTGGTCAAAGTTTTTTGTTAATTGTTTGGCTGTACTTTGGATTAGTTATTGTTATCTCATTGTATACCTTATTATGGACAGGTAGGCAATTGAATTTTATATAAAATCTAAGTTTATTTTATGGTTTTATGTATTTTTATACCATTTTTATTTATTATATTTACTGCAGCGTCGGTCAACTACTGTGCAAACAAATCATATTAATTATTTAACAATAATTATATGTAATTTTTTAAAAAAATATAACTAATAATATTCATAACTTTTTGTTATATATATATATATAAATTTACAATTAGTTAATTAAATTTATCATAAATGTTATTAGAAATAAACTATAAAAATTATTGCATTATATTAGATAATTATTTTTTTTATTATCTAATTTAATTATTTTTGTTTAATTATCTAATTTATTGTACGTGTATAACAAAAACAACAAATATAATATCAAATGTATTATTAATAGATATTATAAGTGCATATTTATTAATTAATTAATTTTTCTGTAATATCTATAAAAGATTGCATAATTAATAACTTTTTTAGCCAATATTATTAATATTGTAACTGTTATAACAAATTATTATAATATTTTTATTTATTATCTTATTTTTCATTATACTAATTAATTAATTTTATATTATTTCTTAAATAGTTTATTTTTTTAGTCACAAATTATTTTATTACTACTAAGTTTTAGCTATTCATAAGTAAATTAATTAAAATATTAGTTACAATAACAACTATCTATAATTTAATAAAAATTATCTATTATTATATTATTTATCTATAAGTTATTCACTATTACTATTAACTATTATTAAATATATAGACTATAACTTGAAAATTATTCTGTATGTATGATTAAAACAAAGTAAAAAATTTATATAAGCTTAAAACTAATGTAAAAATATAACACATTTTAATTTAATAATTGCTAATCAAAATGTCTATCATTAAAACAACAATGTTATTACCTGCAAATATGGCCTACAAGTGGTCGGCCTATCATTTATATAGAATCGGTTTAAGTCATCATCGGATTGACGATTGTTATCCCATTAGACAATGGTTTTATAGACCGCTTCTCATATTTACATTTTGTATGATATATATGTTTGAACGTATAATATCACTGTTTATTATCGATGAAACAAATTGGCAAATGTTTGCACTGTTGGGTGATTTCGGCTATTTTATCGACGCCCCGACACAAATTGATACGATAATAATATTACTATCACTGATAATATTAGTGTCACAATTAATCTATTATTATAACCACATGAATGGCATTGAACCGACATTTTTGCGGGTTTTCAAAATGATGTCCGGTTTGCTGACTACACCCAAAAGTGTTGGTCTAACCGATTCCAATGAGATACTAAAACTCATAAAATCAATGACCCGATTGTGTAAATTTTGTCAGTTTAACACTGATATTGTAATACCAATTGTGTCAATTATGTTGGTATTGTTAACCTATGTTCATCGATTATCGCCAGTGTATGTCCTACTATATGGTGTACCCAATGCCTGTTGTTTAGCTTTATTTGATAAACATGCTTACAGTATAATATTTTATCAGATGATCTACTTTTATATATTGTGTCGATATTTAAAGATTAAAATGAATAAAATATACAATAAAATGCATAAAATATCAAAATACAGAAATAAAAATAAATTTTTGTTAAATATTATGAAACAGTTGAACAAATTGTGTGTCGAAATTGCTGACTATAATCAAACCTATTGGTCAAAGTTTATGCTAAATGTATGGCTTTTTCTTGGATTACCTACTATTGTTACATTATATACCTTATTATGGACAGGTAGTCAATTGAATTTCATGCAAAATTTAATTATATTTTATGGTTTTATGGGATGTTTGATACCATTTTTATTTATCATATTTACGTCCGCATCAGTTAACTATTGTACAAACAAAGCATACAAATTATTTAACAATAATTGTTTAGTTTATTTTTAATACAGTATATCATAATAATATTCATTACAGTTTATGCTAATTGTTATTAATGAATATTTTTTTATAGGTAAATTTTTATTAAAAAATCTAATTATAATTTGTTATCTAATAATATGTTTGATACTGTTTTGATATGTTTGATAGTTGTATAATTAGTTTTTTCAAAATTACTAAAATCCTATTATTAATATTTTTTCAAGTATTTATTTATTTTTTTTTAATTAACTAATTTAATTATTTTTAGAAAAGATAATTAACTTTACACTTGAATCATTATAATTTATATTGTATTTAACCATATTAAAAAATTTATTAAATTGTCTTGTTACAATTTTAATTATTTAAGCAAAAATAAATCATATTATAATTTATAATATTATAATATGACTTATTTTTGCTTAAATAATTAAAATTGTAACAAGACAATTTAATAAATTTTTTAATATATTTATTATAATGTAGATTTATTTATTAATCTTGGATTAATTTAGTTAATAAATTAGTATTTTTTTGGTTTTTAATTATTATTTTTATTATTAAAAGGTGTTAACTAAAAAAATTTATAGTATTATTTTATTATAAATAGCAAAATACTATACAATATTATATTAAAACTCATAAAACTATATGTTTAACAAATATTATTATATTTAATTTTTAAATAAACATTTATAATAATATTTTTACATTATTGTTAATTAAAATATGAATTAAAAATTAGTTTATACATAAAATGTACAATAATTAAGTAATAAACAGTATTATTAAATAATTTTATAAATATTTCAAGTGTAATAAAATTATACAAACTTTATTATGAATTTAATATATTAAAAACATATTATTACCAAATACTTAATTATTTTTTTTAATTATTATTTTGTAATTAGTATTAAGATATTATTTTATATTTTTTATGATATTATTATTATTTCTAGTTTATACTGGTTTTATGTTTAATTATCTAAAAGGTTAATAATATAAATTTTTATTATTATTATAATATTAATTATATATATTTTTATTTTATATTAATATTTCTAATATATTACAATAATATTTATTAACAATAATTTATATATAAACTTTTTTTTATTCAATATAATATCATTAATATAATAATTGACTTAACATTTAAATCTATTTATATTATATTGATGTTTAATTTAATTGTATTCTTATAATATTAGATAAACTTGTTTTTTGAGTTTTAAAATTTTTTAGTCTGTTTAAAACAAAAATTTTTATATATGAATAGTTGAGTAAAATTAATATATATATATTACAATTTAACTAAACAAGAAATAAACTGCTAATCAAAATGCCTATAATTGACACCTCTATGTTATTATCTGCAAATACGGCTCGCAAGTGGTCGGCCTATCATTTATATAGAATCGGTTTAAGTCATCATCGGATTGATGATTGTTATCCCATTAGACACTGGTTTTATAAACCGTTTTTTATATTTACATTACAATCAAAAAATATGTTAAAAGTTTATTGTATTAATATTATATTTTGTTAATTATCTTAATTGAAATAATTCTAAAAAATATAAATAATAAAATAAATAATTAGTATGTACATTACAATTTAAAAAATAAATTTTTTAATAACAAAAAAAAATAAAATTATATAGAATAATATAAATCGATTATTATATTAATGATATAATATTGAATAAAAATAATGTATTTTTCTAAAGTTTATTTATATATATTATAATATTATAAAAGTCTATAGTATAGTAAATGTGTTTTTATTTTTATACAGTATTAAGTAATATAAAGTAATATAAATACAATATATGTATAAAAATATAATGTATATACTGTACAAACATACATTTACTATATACTAAATTTATTATTACGATTTATATTTTAATAGTTTGCTAATTGTTGCTAAAAATTTGTTTATAACTAATTAGACAAAATTAAATAATTTATAAACACATATTCATTAAAAGATACTATATGTTAAAAAAATATATATCCATTATAGTAGTATATATTTTTAAAGTTTAAAACAAAAAGCTATATGAATAGTAGAATAAAAATTTTTATTTTAATAAAAAGCCAATTTAAAAAACATAATACAAATATTACTAGTGTATTTATAATACATAATAGTGTAGTATATAAATTTAATCTTTTATTATTATTATTAGTATAGTTTAATAATTATGAACCAAAAATAAAATTTATAATTTAATTTTTTATAATTTTTTAAAATTGCCGCCGCCGCCGTAAATATGATAAACAAAAACGGTATCAAACATCCCATCAGACCATAAAATAAAGTTAAATTTTGTATGAAATTCAATTGTCTACCTGTCCATAATAAGGTATATAATGTAATAACAATAGCTGATCCAAACATTTAATAAAAATTTTGACCAATAAGTTTGATTATAGTCAGCAATTTCTAAACACAATTTTTTCATCGGTTTCATAATATTTACGAATAATTTGTGTTTATTTCTGTGTTGTGATATTTTTTTCAATTTACTATAGATTTTATTCATTTTAAGCTTTAAATAGCGACACATTATATAAAAATAGATTACCTGATAGTATAGTATATTGAAAAAATGTTTACTAAATAAGGCAAACAAACAGGCATTGGGTACACCATATAGTAGGACCCAAATTGGGGACAATCTGTGAGCATAGGTAACTAATGTCACCGTAAATGTTATAAAAGGTATAATAAAATCTGTGTTAAACTGACAAATACTACACAATCGGGTCATCGATTTGATAAGTTTCAGTATATCCTTGGGATCGGTTAGACCAACACTTTTGGGTGTTATCAGTAAACCGGACATCATTTTGAATACCATCAAAAATGACGGTTCAATGCCTGACATGTAGTTATAATAATAGATTAGTTGTGATACTAATATTATAAGTAATAACAATATAAATACAATAGCAATTTGTTTGCGGGCGCCATAAAAATAGCCGAAATCACGCAAAAGTGCAAACATTAGCCAATTTGTTTCATCGATGAAAATCAGTGATATTATGCGTTCAAACAAATAAATTAAACAAAATGTAAATATGAGAACCGGTCGATAAATCCAGTGTCTAATGGGATAACATTCATCAATCCGATGATGACTTAAACCGATACGATATAAATGATAGGCCGACCATTTGTAGGCCATATTTTCGGATAATAACTTTGATGAATCAAAATTATTCATTTTCAACTATTTTTATCTTAATAATAAATATTTGCAACAATAAAAAAACTGTAGATTACTATTATAGATAAACAAAATTTTTTGACTGTATATTATATTAAATAATATAATATACATAATAACATATATATAGTATTATATTTAGTTGAAAACTATTTAAATATGTTTTTGTTAAACGCTGTATACTGACTGAAAATGTCAAAGTAGTATAACTTAATTAAAATAAAATACTAATTATCATTATAACAATATATTAATATTCATAATTTTAAATAATAACTATTAAGCAAATAATTAAAAATATATAAATTAATTAATTAATTAATTTGCAATTGAACTTAATATAATAGTTATTTGTTATAAATGTTATATAATGTTATACGTAATGATTAAGCAAGGTTTTGGCTCACTTACTTATTTTAATTTTTTTTAAAAATTTTATTACATATCAATATTACAAAATACTTATACAATAAAATATTTATAGAAACTATAGTATTATTTATAAGATATACTATACATCAAACAACATTTGAAATTTAAAAAAATGTAATATTAAAACTAGTTTAATATATAAAAAGTTTTATTATACATTAAATATATTTTTAGTATATTATTTTATCAGTTAATCTATTTTTATATAATGTGTCGCTATTTAAAGATCTATACAATGAATTTGAAAAAAATATCAAAACACATAAATAATAATAATAATCATTATTGCTATAATAATTAACATAATGAAAACAATTGATAAATTGTTTGTTAAAATTGTTGACTATAATCAAACTTATTGGTCAAAGTTTATGCTAAATGTATGGTTTTTCTTGGATTACCTACTATTGTCACATTATATACCTTATTATGGACAGGTAGTCAATTTAATTTCATGCAAAATTTAATTATATTTTATGGTTTTATGGTATGTTTGATGATGGTTTTTAATAAAAACTTTAGAATTTAATATATTAAAAACATATTATTACCAAATACTTAATTATTATTAATTAAGTATTTTGTAATTATTATTAAGATATTATTATTATATTTTTATGGTATTATTAGTATTTCTAGTTTATACTAGATGGTTTTATGTTAAATAATTTAAAAGGTTAATAATATAAATTTTTATTATTATTATGATATTAATTATATATTTTTATTTTATATTAATATTTCTAATATATTACAATAACAATTAATAATAATAATTAATTTATATATATAAACTTTTTTTTTAATCAATACAATATCATTAATATAATAATTGACTTAACATTTCTAATATTTATATTATATTATATTGCTGTTTAATTTAATTGTATTAAAACATATTAGTCTGTTTTAAACAAAAATTTCATATATGAATAGTTGAGTAAAATTAATTTGTATTACAATTTAACTAAACAAAAAATAAACTGCTAATCAAAATGCCTATCATTGACACCTCTATGTTATTACCTGCAAATATGGCCTACAAGTGGTCGGCCTATCATTTATATAGAATCGGTTTAAGTCATCATCGGATTGACGATTGTTATCCCATTAGACACTGGTTTTATAGACCGCTTCTCATATTTACATTTTGTATGATATATATGTTTGAACGTATAATATCACTGTTTATTATCGATGAAACAAATTGGCAAATGTTTGCACTGTTGGGTGATTTCGGCTATTTTATCGACGCCCCGACACAAATTGATACGATAATAATATTACTATCACTGATAATATTAGTGTCACAACTAATCTATTATTATAACCACATGAATGGCATTGAACCGACATTTTTGCGGGTTTTCAAAATGATGTCCGGTTTGCTGACTACACCCAAAAGTGTTGGTCTAACCGATTCCAATGAGATACTAAAACTCATAAAATCAATGACCCGATTGTGTAAATTTTGTCAGTTTAACACTGATATTGTAATACCAATTGTGTCAATTATGTTGGTATTGTTAACCTATGTTCATCGATTATCGCCAGTGTATGTCCTACTATATGGTGTACCCAATGCCTGTTGTTTAGCTTTATTTGATAAACATGCTTACAGTATAATATTTTATCAGATGATCTACTTTTATATATTGTGTCGATATTTAAAGATTAAAATGAATAAAATATACAATAAAATGCATAAAATATCAAAATACAGAAATAAAAATAAATTTTTGTTAAATATTATGAAACAGTTGAACAAATTGTGTGTCGAAATTGCTGACTATAATCAAACCTATTGGTCAAAGTTTATGCTAAATGTATGGCTTTTTCTTGGATTACCTACTATTGTTACATTATATACCTTATTATGGACAGGTAGTCAATTGAATTTCATGCAAAATTTAATTATATTTTATGGTTTTATGGGATGTTTGATACCATTTTTATTTATCATATTTACGTCCGCATCAGTTAACTATTGTACAAACAAAGCATACAAATTATTTAACAATAATTGTTTAGTTTATTTTTAATACAGTATATCATAATAATATTCATTACAGTTTATGCTAATTGTTATTAATGAATATTTTTTTATAGGTAAATTTTTATTAAAAAATCTAATTATAATTTGTTATCTAATAATATGTTTGATACTGTTTTGATATGTTTGATAGTTGTATAATTAGTTTTTTCAAAATTACTAAAATCCTATTATTAATATTTTTTCAAGTATTTATTTATTTTTTTAATTAACTAATTTAATTATTTTTAGAAAAGATAATTAACTTTACACTTGAATCATTATAATTTATATTGTATTTAACCATATTAAAAAATTTATTAAATTGTCTTGTTACAATTTTAATTATTTAAGCAAAAATAAATCATATTATAATTTATAATATTATAATATGACTTATTTTTGCTTAAATAATTAAAATTGTAACAAGACAATTTAATAAATTTTTTAATATATTTATTATAATGTAGATTTATTTATTAATCTTGGATTAATTTAGTTAATAAATTAGTATTTTTTTGGTTTTTAATTATTATTTTTATTATTAAAAGGTGTTAACTAAAAAAATTTATAGTATTATTTTATTATAAATAGCAAAATACTATACAATATTATATTAAAACTCATAAAACTATATGTTTAACAAATATTATTATATTTAATTTTTAAATAAACATTTATAATAATATTTTTACATTATTGTTAATTAAAATATGAATTAAAAATTAGTTTATACATAAAATGTACAATAATTAAGTAATAAACAGTATTATTAAATAATTTTATAAATATTTCAAGTGTAATAAAATTATACAAACTTTATTATGAATTTAATATATTAAAAACATATTATTACCAAATACTTAATTATTTTTTTTAATTATTATTTTGTAATTAGTATTAAGATATTATTTTATATTTTTTATGATATTATTATTATTTCTAGTTTATACTGGTTTTATGTTTAATTATCTAAAAGGTTAATAATATAAATTTTTATTATTATTATAATATTAATTATATATATTTTTATTTTATATTAATATTTCTAATATATTACAATAATATTTATTAACAATAATTTATATATAAACTTTTTTTTATTCAATATAATATCATTAATATAATAATTGACTTAACATTTAAATCTATTTATATTATATTGATGTTTAATTTAATTGTATTCTTATAATATTAGATAAACTTGTTTTTTGAGTTTTAAAATTTTTTAGTCTGTTTAAAACAAAAATTTTTATATATGAATAGTTGAGTAAAATTAATATATATATATTACAATTTAACTAAACAAGAAATAAACTGCTAATCAAAATGCCTATAATTGACACCTCTATGTTATTATCTGCAAATACGGCTCGCAAGTGGTCGGCCTATCATTTATATAGAATCGGTTTAAGTCATCATCGGATTGATGATTGTTATCCCATTAGACACTGGTTTTATAAACCGTTTTTTATATTTACATTACAATCAAAAAATATGTTAAAAGTTTATTGTATTAATATTATATTTTGTTAATTATCTTAWTKGAAATAATTCTAAAAAATATAAATAATAAAATAAATAATTAGTATGTACATTACAATTTAAAAAATAAATTTTTTAATAACAAAAAAATAAAATTATATAGAATAATATAAATCGATTATTATATTAATGATATAATATTGAATAAAAATAATGTATTTTTCTAAAGTTTATTTATATATATTATAATATTATAAAAGTCTATAGTATAGTAAATGTGTTTTTATTTTTATACAGTATTAAGTAATATAAAGTAATATAAATACAATATATGTATAAAAATATAATGTATATACTGTACAAACATACATTTACTATATACTAAATTTATTATTACGATTTATATTTTAATAGTTTGCTAATTGTTGCTAAAAATTTGTTTATAACTAATTAGACAAAATTAAATAATTTATAAACACATATTCATTAAAAGATACTATATGTTAAAAAAATATATATCCATTATAGTAGTATATATTTTTAAAGTTTAAAACAAAAAGCTATATGAATAGTAGAATAAAAATTTTTATTTTAATAAAAAGCCAATTTAAAAAACATAATACAAATATTACTAGTGTATTTATAATACATAATAGTGTAGTATATAAATTTAATCTTTTATTATTATTATTAGTATAGTTTAATAATTATGAACCAAAAATAAAATTTATAATTTAATTTTTTATAATTTTTTAAAATTGCCGCCGCCGCCGTAAATATGATAAACAAAAACGGTATCAAACATCCCATCAGACCATAAAATAAAGTTAAATTTTGTATGAAATTCAATTGTCTACCTGTCCATAATAAGGTATATAATGTAATAACAATAGCTGATCCAAACATTTAATAAAAATTTTGACCAATAAGTTTGATTATAGTCAGCAATTTCTAAACACAATTTTTTCATCGGTTTCATAATATTTACGAATAATTTGTGTTTATTTCTGTGTTGTGATATTTTTTTCAATTTACTATAGATTTTATTCATTTTAAGCTTTAAATAGCGACACATTATATAAAAATAGATTACCTGATAGTATAGTATATTGAAAAAATGTTTACTAAATAAGGCAAACAAACAGGCATTGGGTACACCATATAGTAGGACCCAAATTGGGGACAATCTGTGAGCATAGGTAACTAATGTCACCGTAAATGTTATAAAAGGTATAATAAAATCTGTGTTAAACTGACAAATACTACACAATCGGGTCATCGATTTGATAAGTTTCAGTATATCCTTGGGATCGGTTAGACCAACACTTTTGGGTGTTATCAGTAAACCGGACATCATTTTGAATACCATCAAAAATGWCGGTTCAATGCCTGACATGTAGTTATAATAATAGATTAGTTGTGATACTAATATTATAAGTAATAAYAATATAAATACAATAGCAATTTGTTTGCGGGCGCCATAAAAATAGCCGAAATCACCCAAAAGTGCAAACATTTGCCAATTTGTTTCATCGATGAAAAWCAGTGATATTATGCGTTCAAACATATATATCATAMAAAATGTAAATATRAGRASMGGTCTATAAAACCAGTGTCTAATRGGATAACAATTGTSAATCCGATGATGACTTAAACCGATACGATATAAATGATAGGCCGACCATTTGTAGGCCATATTTTCAGATAATAACTTTGATGAATCAAAACTATTCATTTTCAACTATTTTTATCTTAATAATAAATATTTGCAACAATAAAAAAACTGTAGATTACTATTATAGATAAACAACATTTTGTGATTGTATATTATATTAAACAATTGTAGTATATTTAGTTTGACAACTATTTAAATATGTTTTTGTTAAATACTGTATACTGACTGAAAATGTCAAAGTAATAGCAACTTAATAAAAATAAAATATGAATTATCATTATAACAATATATTAATATTCATAATTTTAAATAATAACTATTAAGCAAATAATTAAAAATATATAAATAAATTAATTAATTAATTTGCAATTGAACTTAATATAATAGTTATTTGTTATAAATGTTATATAATGTTATACGTAATGATTAAGCAAAGTTTTGGCTCACTTACTTATTTTAATTTTTTTAAAAATTTTATTACATATCAATATTACAAAATACTTATACAATAAAATATTTATAGAAACTATAGTATTATTTATAAGATATACTATACATCAAACAACATTTGAAATTTAAAAAAATGTAATATTAAAACTAGTTTAATATATAAAAAGTTTTATTATACATTAAATATATTTTTAGTATATTATTTTATCAGTTAATCTATTTTTATATAATGTGTCGCTATTTAAAGATCTATACAATGAATTTGAAAAAAATATCAAAACACATAAATAATAATAATAATCATTATTGCTATAATAATTAACATAATGAAAACAATTGATAAATTGTTTGTTAAAATTGTTGACTATAATCAAACTTATTGGTCAAAGTTTATGCTAAATGTATGGTTTTTTCTTGGATTACCTACTATTGTCACATTATATACCTTATTATGGACAGGTAGTCAATTTAATTTCATGCAAAATTTAATTATATTTTATGGTTTTATGGTATGTTTGATGATGGTTTTTAATAAAAACTTTAGAATTTAATATATTAAAAACATATTATTACCAAATACTTAATTATTATTAATTAAGTATTTTGTAATTATTATTAAGATATTATTATTATATTTTTATGGTATTATTAGTATTTCTAGTTTATACTAGATGGTTTTATGTTAAATAATTTAAAAGGTTAATAATATAAATTTTTATTATTATTATGATATTAATTATATATTTTATTTTATATTAATATTTCTAATATATTACAATAACAATTAATAATAATAATTAATTTATATATATAAACTTTTTTTTTAATCAATACAATATCATTAATATAATAATTGACTTAACATTTCTAATATTTATATTATATTATATTGCTGTTTAATTTAATTGTATTAAAACATATTAGTCTGTTTTAAACAAAAATTTCATATATGAATAGTTGAGTAAAATTAATTTGTATTACAATTTAACTAAACAAAAAATAAACTGCTAATCAAAATGCCTATCATTGACACCTCTATGTTATTACCTGCAAATATGGCCTACAAGTGGTCGGCCTATCATTTATATAGAATCGGTTTAAGTCATCATCGGATTGACGATTGTTATCCCATTAGACACTGGTTTTATAGACCGCTTCTCATATTTACATTTTGTATGATATATATGTTTGAACGTATAATATCACTGTTTATTATCGATGAAACAAATTGGCAAATGTTTGCACTGTTGGGTGATTTCGGCTATTTTATCGACGCCCCGACACAAATTGATACGATAATAATATTACTATCACTGATAATATTAGTGTCACAACTAATCTATTATTATAACCACATGAATGGCATTGAACCGACATTTTTGCGGGTTTTCAAAATGATGTCCGGTTTGCTGACTACACCCAAAAGTGTTGGTCTAACCGATTCCAATGAGATACTAAAACTCATAAAATCAATGACCCGATTGTGTAAATTTTGTCAGTTTAACACTGATATTGTAATACCAATTGTGTCAATTATGTTGGTATTGTTAACCTATGTTCATCGATTATCGCCAGTGTATGTCCTACTATATGGTGTACCCAATGCCTGTTGTTTAGCTTTATTTGATAAACATGCTTACAGTATAATATTTTATCAGATGATCTACTTTTATATATTGTGTCGATATTTAAAGATTAAAATGAATAAAATATACAATAAAATGCATAAAATATCAAAATACAGAAATAAAAATAAATTTTTGTTAAATATTATGAAACAGTTGAACAAATTGTGTGTCGAAATTGCTGACTATAATCAAACCTATTGGTCAAAGTTTATGCTAAATGTATGGCTTTTTCTTGGATTACCTACTATTGTTACATTATATACCTTATTATGGACAGGTAGTCAATTGAATTTCATGCAAAATTTAATTATATTTTATGGTTTTATGGGATGTTTGATACCATTTTTATTTATCATATTTACGTCCGCATCAGTTAACTATTGTACAAACAAAGCATACAAATTATTTAACAACAATTGTTTAGTTTATTTTTAATACAGTATATCATAATAATATTCATTACAGTTTATGCTAATTGTTATTAATGAATATTTTTTTATAGGTAAATTTTTATTAAAAAATCTAATTATAATTTGTTATCTAATAATATGTTTGATACTGTTTTGATATGTTTGATAGTTGTATAATTAGTTTTTTCAAAATTACTAAAATCCTATTATTAATATTTTTTCAAGTATTTATTTATTTTTTAATTAACTAATTTAATTATTTTTAGAAAAGATAATTAACTTTACACTTGAATCATTATAATTTATATTGTATTTAATCATATTAAAAAATTTATTAAATTGTCTTGTTAGAATTTTAATTATTTAAGCAAAAATAAGTCATATTATAATTTATAATATTATAATATGACTTATTTTTGCTTAAATAATTAAAATTGTAACAAGACAATTTAATAAATTTTTTAATATATTTATTATAATGTAGATTTATTTATTAAACTTGGATTAATTTAGTTAATAAATTAGTATTTTTTTTGGTTTTTTAATTATTATTTTTATTATTAAAAGGTGTTAACTAAAAAAATTTATAGTATTATTTTTTATAAATAGCAAAATACTAAACAATATTATATTAAAACTCATAAAACTATATGTTTAAGCTAATATTATTATATTTAATTTTTAAATAAACATATATAATAATATTTTTACATTATTGCTAATTAAAATATGAATTAATAATTAGTTTGAAATATTTTAATTACAATAAAATTATAAAAACTTTATTATGAATTTAATATATTAAAAACATATTATTACCAAATACTTAATTATTATTAATTATTATTTTGTAATTATTATTAAGATATTATTATATATTTTATGATATTATTATTTTTTTTTAGTTTATACTAGATGGTTTTATGTTTAATTATTAAAAGGTTAATAACAAATTTTTTTATTATTATTATGATATTAATTATATATTTTTATTTTATATAAATATTTCTAATATATTACAATAATATTTATTAAAAATAATTTATATATAAACTTTTTTTTTATATTCAATATAATATCATTAATATGATAATTGACTTAACATTTCTAATTTTTATATAATATTATATTGATGTTTAATTTAATTGCATTTTTATAATATTAGATAAACTTATTTTTGAGTTTTAAAAATTTTTAGTCTGTTTAAAACAAAAATTTTTATATATGAATAGTTGAGTAAAATTAATATATATATTACAATTTAACTAAACAAAAAATAAACTGCTAATCAAAATGCCTATCAATGACACCTCTATGTTATTATCTGCAAATACGGCTCGCAAGTGGTCGGCCTATCATTTATATAGAATCGGTTTAAGTCATCATCGGATTGACGATTGTTATCCCATTAGACACTGGATTTATATACCGTTACTTATATTTACATTTAGTATGATATATATGTTTGAACGTATAATATCACTGTTTGTCATCGATGAAACAAATTGGCAAATGTTTGCATTGTTGGGTGATTTTGGCTATTTTTTCGGCGCACGGATAGTAATTGATACGATTCTAATATTTATATCGTTGATAATATTAATGTTACAATTAATGTATTATTATAACTATATTTATGCAATTGAACCGACATTTTTGCGGGTCTTTCAAATGATGTCCGGTTTGCTGATAACACCCAAAAATGTTGGTCTAACCCATCCCAAGGATATACTAAAACTTATCAAATTGATGACCCGATTGTGTAGTATTTGTCAGTTTGACACTGATTTTATTGTACCAATTGTATCATTTATGCTGGCATTTGTAACCTATTCCCACAGTTTATCGCCACTGTATGTCCTACTATATGGTATACCCAATGCCTGTTGTTTTGCTTTATTTAGTAAATATTTTTTTCACTCTACTATTTTATCAGGTAATCTATTTTTATATATTATGTCGATATTTAAAATTAAAAATCATGAAAATCTACAATAAATTGGAAAAATACACCAAAATAAGCATAAATTGTTGTTAAATATTATGAAACAAATGGACAAATTGTTTGCCGAAATTGATTGCTATAATCAAACCTATTGGTCAAAGTTTTTGTTAATTGTTTGGCTGTACTTTGGATTAGTTATTGTTGTCTCATTGTATACCTTATTATGGACAGGTAGTCAATTGAATTTTATACAAAATTTAATTATATTTTATGGTTTTATTGGTTTTTTGATATCGATTATATTTATCATATTTACTGCAGCGTCGGTCAACTACTGTGCAAACAAATCATATAAATTATTTAACAATAATTGTATGTAATTTTTTTTAAAAATATAATTAATAATATTCATTATTTTTTGTTGTTTGTTATTGTTATATATAAATTTATAATTATTTAATTAAATTTATTCAAAATAAACTATAAAAAATATTGTTGTTTTTTCTATATAATAATATCAGGTAATATTTTTTTTAATTATCTAATTTAACAATTTTTGTTTAATTATCTAATTTATATTACTTGTATAATAATAAAAAATCTAAATCTAAAACTTGTCTTGTTACAATTTTAATTATTTAATCAAAAAATATGTCAAAAGTTATTTATTGTATTAATATTATATTTTGTTAATTATCTTATTGGAAATAATTCTAAAAAATATAAATAATAAAATAAATAATTAGTATGTACATTACAATTTAAAAAATAAATTTTTTAATAACAAAAAAAATAAAATTATATAGAATAATATAAATCGATTATTATATTAATGATATAATATTGAATAAAAATAATGTATTTTTCTAAAGTTTATTTATATATATTATAATATTATAAAAGTCTATAGTATAGTAAATGTGTTTTTCTTTTTATACAGTATTAAGTAATATAAAGTAATATAAATACAATATATGTATAAAAATATAATGTATATACTGTACAAACATACATTTACTATATACTAAATTTATTATTACGATTTATATTTTAATAGTTTGCTAATTATCTTATTTGTCTATAACTAATTAGACAAAATTAAATAATTTATAAACACATATTCATTAAAAGATACTATATATTAAAATATATATATATCCATTATAGTAGTATATATTTTTAAAGTTTAAAACAAAAAGCTATATGAATAGTAGAATAAAAATTTTTATTTTAATAAAAAGCCAATTTAAAAAACATAATACAAATATTACTAGTGTATTTATAATATATAATAGTGTAGTATATAAATTTAATCTTTTATTATTATTAGTATAGTTTAATAATTATGAACCAAAAATAAAATTTATAATTTAATTTTTTATAATTTTTTAAAATTGCATACAAAATACACATTTTTTTACAAAATAATTTAATTAGCTAATTAAAATATAATATTGTTATATAATTTTATAAATGATATCAGCATTATGATATGTTATCAGCAAGTGTTTTATTATTTATTATTATTAAATTTATAATATTATATAATTAACTTTGAAAATAATAGATTAATTAATAACAATATAAACTAGTAATGATTAAAATATTATATTAACATAAAATAACATACATTTGTTAAATATTATGAAACAGTTGAACAAATTGTGTGTTGAAATTGTTGACTATAATCAAACCTATTGGTCAAAGTTTATGCTAAATGTCTGGCTATTTCTTGGATCTCCTATTGTTATCACATTATATACCCTATTATGGACAGGTAGTCAATTGAATTTCATGCAAAATTTAATTATATTTTATGGTTTGATAGGATGTTTGATACCGTTTTTATTTATCATATTTACGGCCGCATCAGTTAACTATTGTACAAACAAAGCATACAAATTATTTAACAATAATTGTATTTAATTTATTTTTCAATATAATCAATTGATTATATTTATCGTATTTTTGTTTTTGCTAATTGTTGTTAATTATTAATATATTTCTAATTAATTAATAAAATTATTGTATTAATAATAACTATAAAAATATTGTTGTTTATTTTGTTCATTCTATAATTCTATAATTTTTTTTTTAATTACCTAGTTTAATTAATATTTTTAAATAATATTTAATTGCATATCAATTCATAAGGGTGACTGGGGTTAGTGCMTTAGGAACATAGGGGTGGGGAGGGGTCTAGATTTATTTTTTAAAAATGCGAACGTAATATGAGAATCACTTTCTTATTTATATTTTAAACTATATTTAAATTTAATAAAAATTACTAATCAATAGTGTAAATACTTTAACCTAATATTATATTATTTAATTTTTAAATAAAACATTTATAATAATATTTTAATACATTATTGCTAATTAAAATATGAATTAATAATTAGTTTGGAYATAAAATTTACAATAATTAAGTCAACAGTATTATTAAAAATATTTTAATTTGTTTATCTTATAAATATTTCAAGTATAATAAAATTAAAACAAACTTTATTATGAATTTATTATGAATTTAACATATTAATGTTAAATTCATAATATATTATTTTGTCATTATTATTAAAATATTATTATTATATTTTTATGAGATAATTATCATTTCTAATTTTTATACACTTAAAATTTTTATAATATAATAAAACATAATAATATACAGTACAATAACAACTATTTCAATTATATTTTATTTTATTTTACATACATACATACATACATACATACATACATACATACATACATACATACATACATACATACATACATACATACATACATACATACATACATACATACATACATACATACATACATACATACATACATACATACATACATACATAATACAAGTATATTATTAATAGATAATAAATAGTTCAGGTACATATTGATTAATTGATTAATTAATTTTTCTGTAATATCTATAAAAGTTTGCATAATTAATAACTTTTTTAAACCAATAATATTAATATTGTAACTGTTATAATAAATTATTATAATTATTAATTAATTATCTTATTTTTCAATATATTAATTAATTAATTTTTCTATTATTTCTTAAATAGTTTATTATTTTAGTCAAAAATTATTTTATTACTATTTAGCTATGCATAAGTAAATTATTWAAATATACTGTACAATAACAACTATTTATAATTTAATAAAAATATCTTTTATTATCTTATTTGTCTATAAGTTATTCACTATTAACTATTATTAAATATATTGATTATAACTATTAATTATTAGACAAAACAATWATATTCTAATATAATATAAAATATAAAATTAATAAAATATTAAATAAAATATATACACGAAAACTATTAATATTTTTGTTTAAAAATTAATGTTTAAAAATAAATATATTTATATTATTATAGTCTGTATGTATGTTACGYACAGTATGTCTATGTATTTTGTATGTATAATTATAATAAAGTAAAAATTTATATAAGCTTAAAACTAATCTAAAAATATCAATATATCACTTATTAATTTTAGAACTTAAATTAAACAAAAATTAATTAATTAAAAAAAATAATTGCTAATCAAAATGCCTATTATTGACACATCAATGTTATTACCTGCAAATATGGCCTACAAGTGGTCGGCCTATCATTTATATAGAATCGGTTTAAGTCATCATCGGATTGCAGATTGTTATCCCATTAGACACTGGTTTTATACTCCATATATAATATTTATATTTTGTGTAATATATTTATTTGAACGCATAATATCACTGTTTGTTTGCGATGAAACAATGTTTGCACTGTTGGGTGATTTAGGCTATTATTTTGGCGTTTATACACTAATTGATACGATATTAATATTACTATCACTGATAATATTAGTGTCACAACTAATCTATTATTATAACTACATGAATGGCATTGAACCGACATTTTTGCTGGTATTCAAAATGATGTCCGGTTTGCTGATTACACCCAAAAGTGTTGGTCTAACCGATACCCAAAAAATACTGAAACTTATCAAATCGATGACCCGATTGTGTAAATTTTGTCAGTTTAACACTGATTTTGTTGTACCAATTGTATCAATAATGTTGGTATTGGTAACCTATGCCCACAGTTTAACGCCAGTGTATGTCCTACTATATGGTGTACCCAATGCCTGTTGTTTAGCCTTATTTGGTAAACATTTTTTCAGTATAATATTTTATCAGTTAATCTACTTTTATATATTGTGTCGATATTTAAARATTAAAATTMACAAAATATACAATAAATTGCAAAAAATATCACAACACAGAAATAAAAATCAATTTTTGTTAAATATTATGAAACAGTTGAACAAATTGTGTGTTGAAATTGTTGACTATAATCAAACCTATTGGTCAAAGTTTATGCTAAATGTCTGGCTTTTTCTTGGATCACCTATTGTTATCACATTATATACCTTATTATGGACAGGTAGTCAATTGAATTTCATGCAAAATTTAATTATATTTTATGGTTTGATGGGATGTTTGATACCGTTTTTATTTATCATATTTACGGCCGCATCAGTTAACTATTGTACAAACAAAGCATACAAATTATTTAACAATTTATTTATTTTTTAATTAGCTAGTTTAATTATTTTTAGCAAAAAATAATTAAATTTACATTTGTAACATTATACTTTATGTTGTATAATAAATAACTATATATTTTTAAAAACTTATTATATTAATTTAAATCTTTAAATTAAWATTTGTTATAATATTTAATATAATTATTGCTATTGTTCTGTATAAATCTATCTATAATTATAATGTTGTTTTTTTATTATGAAAAATAATAACTAACATATAATTTAATAATATACTAAATAATTATAATAAAATARGTGTTAAATTATATTTCAAATTAAATTAAACAATAATTGCTTRATAAAAATGCCTAACATTAAAGTTTTATTTTAYAGATTAAATWCTATTAATTATGTAATAAAATAAAATTTTTAATATTTATATTATCGTATTATTATAAATTGATTTTTAAAATTTACTATTAATTAATAAATARAMAATAGTTATTTATTAATTGCTAGATTGGTAGTTAATACTGTACAAATAAAGCATTCAAAMAATAATTTATTTTTTAKTTTTCTATTATTTCTACATATATCAATAATTATTTTATTAATGTTAAATTAGTGTTTTTTGTATAATTAATATTTATATTAGATAATTATTATAWATTTTTAATAATAATCAAATTTTTATAACTARATATAAATTATAATTGATAAGTTGATAATCTTATATATCTATAATTAGTAAAATTTTTAATTATTTCAATTATATTTTATTTTTATATATTGTAGTCAATGTATTCTATAACTATTAGTACCAAATGATAAAATAATAATATGTTATATTAAAAATATAATATTATTAAAATTAATTAAATTATAAAYACAACTTACTAWATACTGTGAGTTTATAAATAAAAATATAATATAAGTGTAAAAATAAGTGATAAAAATAAAGTCATTATAATTATAGATTTCAATATAAGTATAAWAAWTTTTAGTTTTATACAATTTTATATAGTTTATACAGTTATAATGTATTAATTAAGTATTTATACARAAAAATARCAATTATTGTATTAAATATTAGCATTTATTTAAAAAAGATATTTTCAATTATTATAATAAAAGTCAATAATATTTTATTTTTAAAAAAATATTTAAAATTATTATAGATAAGCTAAAAATAATATATATATTATCATAAATTTTATATATTTAATTGCCATTAAATACGAAATATTATTTACTTTAAAATACTCATTATATTTAATGAATAATAAAACTTAAGTCAAATATAACATTTTAAGTGTTAAATTAATTTTTATATTACATTTTTATTAGTTAAAATGTTGTTTGTTGTATACCGTATATAATACTATAGTTTCTATAAATATTTGATTATATAATCAATAAGTATTTATACTATTGATTAGTAAAAAAAATTTCATAAAGTTTAAAATATAAATAATAAGATGATTCTCATATTACGTTCGCACTTTTTAATAAATCTAGACCCCTCTCCCCTATGTTTACATGTACCTAACCCAGCTACCCTTACTAATGTAAGTTWATTATTAAGTAACTAAAGTAAATATTATTTTTTTAAAACAATTAATTAATCTAGGTAATTTAGTAAATCAAATAATTATAGAAAGAATAAAATAAACAAAAATATTTTTATAGTTATTATTAATACAATAATTTTATTATGTAATTAAARTTATAATTAATAATTAACAACAATTAGGATAAACCAATAATAAATATCAGATATTAAAAATAAATAATACAATTATTGTTAAATAGTTTGTATGATTTGTTTGTACAGTAGTTAACTGATGCGGCCGTAAATATGATAAATAAAAACGGTATCAAACATGCCATCAAACCATAAAATATAGTTAAGTTTTGCATGAAATTCAATTGACTACCTGTCCATAATAAGGTATATAATGTGATAACAATAGGTGATCCAAGAAATAGCCATACATTTAGCATAAACTTTGACCAATAGGTTTGATTATAGTCAGCAATTTCGACAAACAATTTATCAATTGTTTTCATTATGTTTAACAATAATTTATYATTAATTATGTTTATTGATATATTTTCCAATTGATTGTAGATTATATGCATTTTAAGCTTTAAATAKCGACACATTATATAAAAATAGATTACYTGATAGAGTATTATACTGAATAAATGCTTACAAAATATGGCAAACAAACAGGCATTGGGTACACCATATAGTAGGACCCAAATTGGGGATAATCTATGAGCATAGGTTACAACTACAAAACTAAATGCTAAAATAGGTATAACATAATCAGTATTAAACTGACATAAAGTACATAATCGGGTCATCAATTTGATAAGTTTGAGTATCTCCTGGGAATCGGTTAGACCAACACTTTTGGGTGTAATCAGCAAACCGGACATCATTTTGAATACCAGCAAAAATGTCGGTTCAATGCCATTCATGTAGTTATAATAATACATTAGTTGTGATAATAATATTATTAAGGATATCAATATTTCTATTGTAGCAATTTGTGTCCGGCGCCAAAATAATAGCCGAAATCATCCAACAGTGCAAACGTTTGCCAATTTGTTTCATTGATGACAAACAGTGATATTAGGCGTACAAATAAATATATCTTAATAAATGTAAATAYGAKAACCGGTCTATWAAACCAGTGTCTAATGGGATAACAATCGTCAATCCGATGATGACTTAAACCGATTCTATATAAATGATAGGCCGACCACTTATAGGCTATATTTGCTGGTAATAACATTGATGTATCAATAATAGACATTTTGATTAATTTATTAATTTATCAATTTATATCTGTTTAATTAAATAATAAATTATAAAAATATTTTTAGAAAATTAGCAAAATATTATACATTTAAATTAAGTAATAGTTTATATTATTATAATAAGTTAATAAACATATTCTAAAATAAAACAATAGCAATAATAACTTAACTGTAATAAAAAAATTATCGAAAAATTAACTATTATTTAAAAATATAATAACAAATATTTATCTTAATATTATAATAATATAATATTTATATATAGAATAATATTAATTGTTATGTTTATGTCGATTATTATATTAAGGATATATTACTAAATAAAAAATAATGTATTGAATAATATTTTTATAAATAAATACAGTATACGTATATAAGTATATATTGTAACACTAGTTGATTTGTTGGGTTAGTTGGTTGTGAAGGTTAGGTTATAAAATATATTGTAACAATATTGGTACTGGTATTGAAATAATTTTAATATCATTTTAAAATTTTAAATGGATTTATTGAATTAATTTATTGGATAAATTTAATGGAAAAAATTAAAATGGATTTTAAACGTTATCCAATAGGATGATAGTTGAGGAGTGGCATAAAGTATGTTACAATTTTACTCAGCTACAGATAAATGTTGTCCATAAACATTGTACATTATTTATGGTATGAATGGATATAATATTAGTAAATTGATATTACATATTTGCAACTGCGGTCTATGGGAAACAGGGTCCAAAAGTATTTGTTTTTTGGATTTGGTTAGTTGATTGGTCTAACGCTAATGTAGAAAATTATTAGGATTTAGCAGCTTCACCGGCTTTAAAACTTTTTAATCATCCCGAGACTTAAAAATACTGGTGCGTCGGTTTACTACTTCTGTTAATAGTAATTGACAACACTCTCATTCTGGTAGACAGTATTAAAACGATGACCCTACTTTTCCGCTATAGGAATTTGTTGATTCCCGTACGAGGATTCATAAGGTTATTAGTATTATTTTTATATTTAACGACACGTCTCAGTTGACTCATGAGATTTCGCGTACAGCTATAAGTTTATCGAGAGATGTTAGAGTTGTTATAAACTTTGTAATAAATAATAAACTATACTAATTACCTCCATAATAGGATGGAAGAGGGAAGTTGTATATATATGTCAACCTTTTTTAATCATTTCGTCAATAGCATATTTTCTTTTGATATTTTTATTTTTAATTATTTGAAGTAATTTTATTTTAGGTAATTTCGCCTTTTTTCCAACTATTATTTGGAACTCTAAAAAATAATAAATAATTATAATAAGTAACATATATAGTTATTTTTTCTGCTGATATAAAATCAGCTTTTGTTGAAATGCTAACAAATATTTGATTTGATTATTAGCCAAATAGAAGCTAAATATTTGGATCAAAATTCTCAGGTAAAGACTGTTTCAACTTAAGTGATCATACAAATATAATGTCCCCCATTACGTCCAATACATATATAAAAACGATAAATTAAATTATCTTTGATTTTAATAAAACTATTTTTATCAAAATTAATAAATGCATTTATAATTCTTGTTTTCAATTCAATTAAATTATTTGTGGGATTATCGAACGGGAAAACATTCATTTTTGTTTTCCCCCAAAAACAAAAGTCCAGCGGATTGAGATCTGGTGAATGACTTGGCCACTCAATTACATCTGATTTTAAACTAATTAGTCTATTATCAAAATGTTGTTGTAATAAATTAAGTTGTTTGTGCTATTAAATAATTATATAATTTAATCGATTGCAATGGTTGGCAAGCAATAAAATTACAGTTTGAGAATATAGCTTACAATGAAAAGTTTATTTACCTGTATGAGAACTGGCTCCGTCCTGCATAAAAATTTGTCTATTATAATCATCTTTGGTCAATTGTTTGAGTGTAGGGATAAAAAACTGTTGAATCATTTGTTGGTATTTTTCATCATTAATGGTATTTTTGCCCTTTTATTTTTTCAAAAAAATGTGGGCCAATAAATCCAAATTTGACATTCCAGGCCACCCACACATAAATAATCGGGGTGAGCCTGAATTTCTTATTTTATTAATTGATATAATATTGTAGTTCCAATTGCAGAATTAAATCGCAATTGTTTAACAATGTCTTTATTTTATATGTGATTTTTTAATAATTTGTTATATTTATTTAATACTAATTTAATTATAACAAATTATTGACTAGTAATTAATAACTATTAACTAAAATTTTAATATAACTAAATATCACAAATAATTGCACTCTAAGATATAAATAAAACATAATATAATATAAAAATAATAATTTATGGTCAGACATGTGCTCATATCTGAAAATATAAGCGCGCTTTATAAAACCTGCTTTGAAATTTATTATTTTCAAAGTTAATTATATGATATTTTAAATTTAATAATAATAATATAATAAAACAATTTTTCTAAAATTATATAATTATTATATTTTAATTAGTTAAATTATTTTGTAAAAAAAATTGTAATCTGTATGTAATTATTGAAAATTTCATTTTTTATAGGATATTTTACTAAATTTTACATTAATTTGTCACCCAATGACAAACGACGTCTCACTCAATTGGCCAATAATCACCGAATGCAAAATTCGATGGGATTGCGGCTGAATTGTTCAAAATAAGTCGTAGCGGCGGTTCGGACTTTTAAAAAGGCTCACGAAACCAGTCATAATCAACACCACTCCACAAATAAAAAAAAGCTGGTGGAGTTGTGTATGGTCAACCTCTATCGGAACTGAACTATCGTCCTATTCACCGACGATACCTATTTTCTCATTTTCCACAACAAAGTCAATCTATAGTTGAGGAAATGACGGTAAAAACAAGTACCTAAACATGGACTGGAAATAATGGTTTGAGGAGGCATTAGTGCTAACGGAACGTCAACTTTAGGGATGGCCATGGATACTATTACCGCCGATAGATATCAAGATATTTTTGATAAAAACTTGTTGTCCACTGTTGATGTTCTTCTTTTTCCCCATGGATTTGTCTTTCAATAAGACAGCTTCTAACGTCATTTATGTAACAATTTTGATTATATAAATACTTATTATAACTAACTATATATTAGTAATTGTATAAATATAAATAATTGTATTTTGTTATCAATAAATAATTAAAATAAAATAATTTTTGTTTTTATAATTATTATATACTATATAACAAAACATAATAATCCATTCTAATGGCGGAAGAATTAAATATTCATTTTTAATTAAATTAATTAAATATTATTTATATTTTATTTATATATATTTTATGTTAATTTTTATTCAACTTAATTAACTATTGTAACTACTAACTAAATAGTAAATTGTCTCAAAAATATTTGTCTCAATAAACTTTAATATATAATAAAAAATATGTTTAATTGTGTTTAATTTAATAGATAATAAATGGAAATGTTTTTTTTAAATAATATATTGTTTATCTYACTTGTTATTAACACAAAAATACAATTATTTTTTAATAAATATAACTRGWTATTACTAGWATATAGTAAATARTATATTTAAAAAAATAATAATAATTAAAATATATTAGTTATTCAAAAAACAAAAAAAAAYACATTTASTTTATACTTTTATATTATTATAAGATATATATATATATATATATCAACTTTAGAAAAATACATTATTTTTATTCAATATTATATCATTAATTTTAGTATCGATTTAAACTTAACAATTTACTTATTATTCTAAATAATATTACAATTTTTTGTTATTTAAAAATTTTTTTTTTCACGAGTAATATTATATATTGAAATTATAAATAGTACATGTACAAGTACTTACTAATTAATTAATTATTTTATTATTACTATATTTTAGTTTATTTAAGTTGTCAATAATATTTTAATATTTTTTATTATTGTTGTTATTGCTTTTTGGCATAACTAATATTACTTTTATATAAATTAATTTTAATCTAATTTGTCTATAATTATTAATTAGTAGACAAAAAAACTTATTAATCCCAATACTGTATGTTTAAAATAAAAAAGTGGCATAAAATTAATTTTTAAAAAAAATATTTATTAATTTTATTATTTAATTAAACAGAAATTAATTGTTAAATTACTTTAATAATCCAAATGTCTATAATTGACACATCAATGATATTACCTGCAAATATGGCCTACAAGTGGTCGGCTTATCATTTATATAGAATCGGTTTAATTATTCATCCGATTGCCGATTGTTATCCCATTAGACAGTGGTTTTATCGACCGGTTTTCATATTTATATTTTGTGTAATTTATTTATTTGTACGCATAATATCACTGTTTTTCATCGATGAAACTAATTGGCAAATGTTTGCACTGTTGGGTGATTTCGGCTATTTTTTTGGCGCCCGAAAACAAATTGCTATTATATTTATATTGTTATTACTTATAATATTAGTATCACAACTAATCTATTTTTATAACTACATGTATTGCATTAAACCGACTTTTCTCAGTGTCTTCAAAATGATGTCCGGTTTGCTGATAACACCCGATAGTATTGGTCTAACCGAACCCAAAGAGATACTGAAACTTATCAAATTGATGACCCGATTGTCTAGTTTTTGTCAGTTTAATACAGATATTTTTGTACCAATTATAACATTTATGATGATTGTGGTAACCTATGCACACAGATTGTCACCAATTTGGGTCCTACTATATGGTGTACCCAATGGCTGTTTGTTTGCCTTATTTAGTAAATATTTTTTCAGTATACTATTATATCAGGTAATCTATTTCTATATATTGTGTCGATATTTAAAGCTTAAAATGTATAAACTCTATAATAAATTGGATAAAATAAGACAACACCGAAATATACATTTATTATTGTTAAACATTTTAAAACCGATGGAAAAATTGTTTGTCGAAATTGTTGACTATAATCAAACCTATTGGTCAAAGTTTATGCTAATTGTATGGCTATTTCTCGGATCGCCTACTGTTGTCACATTGTATACCCTATTATGGTCGGGCAATGGACTGAATTTTATACCAAAATTAATTTTATTTTACGGTCTAATGGGATGTTTGATACCGTTTTTGTTTATCATATTTACGGCAGCGTCGGTCAACTATTGTGCTAACAAATCATACAAATTATTTAACAATAACTGTATTTAATATGTTTTATTATATATTAATWACTRATTATGCTTATTGTYGTTAATTATTAATAAAATTATATAATTAGTTTATTAAAGTTTTTTTTAGTAATAATTTAAATTTTAATACTAGTTAATATAAACATATTGTTGTTTATTTGTTGTTTCTATAGTTAATTAAAATAATTATTTTGAAAATAACTAATTTATTGTAYATTTGTAGTAACAAAAACAAAAAGTTGATTAATTAATTGATACATATTTTATTTGCATATTTAATTATTTACACACAAATATACTGTTATATTGTAAATAATTGAATAATAAATAATAAAATTGTATATAAAATAAAACAGATATTATTTATTAATTAATTTTATATTAATTTATTTACTAAATTAGTATTGATTTAGTTTTCATATAATTATTATTGTTATGGTTTAAACTTTTAAAATACATTTATATATATATATTATTTAAAAATACCTAATTATTTTGCAATATTTTTAAACTARTATTTTAATATAATATTTTTTTACATAATTACTGTTTATAATATTACTTAATAAGTACAGTAGTTTGGACCTAAAAATTGCAATAAATTTAGTCGACAGTATTATTAAAAATATGAGTTTATTTTATACACATAAAAAAACTAAAATTATTATAAAATTTATTACAAATAAAAAACATATTACTACAGCCTTATTATTATTTTTTGTTTTTTATTTTTATTATACATTTTTTCTAATAATAATAATTGACTTTAGCTTAAMAATTTAAAATTTCCAATATTTATATTATTCTATATATATTTATATATATATATATATAAATTTATCTATTTATTTATTATAGTATATATATACTGTATAAATACAATTAAATTATTTTGTTGTGTATTAAAATAAATTGCTACTTAATTTAATTGTATTTTTTATAATATTAGATAAACATGTTTTTAGTGAATAATTACTGTACTTTATAATGAAAATAACAACTATTTATATCTTAATATAAATAATAATATTTTGTTAATTACCTTATTTGTCTCTAATTATTGTTTTGTATAAAAGATAATAATAATAATAATAAAATGCTATTCAATATTATTGTATATATATATATATATATATTAGTTTAAAATAAAAAGTTTTCTATATGTATAGTAGAGTAAAATTATAACAATTTTAGCACTAAATTAAACAAAAAATAAATAAATAACAACTGTTTAAATCAAAATGTCTATTATTGATACATCAATGTTATTAYCTGTAAATATAGTCTACAAATGGTCGGCCTATCATTTATATCGTATCGGTTTAAGTCATCATCGGATTGCCGATTGTTATCCCATTAGACACTGGTATTATCGACCGGTTCTCATATTTATATTTTTTGCAATATATTTGTTTCAACGTTTAATAGCAATGTTTTTCATCGATGAGACAAATTGGCAAATGTTTGCACTGTTGGGTGATTTAGGCTATTATTTTGGCGCTCAGACACAGATTGATATGATATTAATATTGCTATCACTGATAATATTAGTTTCACAACTAACCTATTATTATAACTACATGAATGGCATTCAACCGACATTTTTGCGGGTCTTCCAAATGATGTCCGGTTTACTGATTACACCCAAAAGTGTTGGTCTAACCGATTCCCAGAATATACTCAAACTTATCAAATTGATGGCACTATTGTGTAGTTTTTGTCAGTTTAATATTGATTTTGTTATACAAATTGTATCATTTAGTCTTCTAGTGGTAACCTATGCCCATAGATTATCACCAATTTATGTCCTACTATATGGTGTACCCAATGCCTGTTGTTTTGCTGTATTTGGTAAACATTTTTTAAGTATAGTACTCTATCAAGTAATTTATTTATATATTTTGTGTCGCTATTTAAAATTAAAAATCAGAAAAAATTACAATAAATTGGAAAAAATATCACAACAGAGAAATAAAAATAAATTATTGTTAAACATAATGAAATCAATGGACAAATTGTTTGTCGAAATTGCTGACTATAATCAAACCTATTGGTCAAAATTTTTGCTAAATGTTTGGCTATTTTTTGGATCAGCTATTGTTGTTACATTGTATACCTTATTATGGACAGGTAGACAATTGAATTTTATACAAAATTTGATTATATTTTATGGTTTTATGGCATGTTTGATACCGTTTWTATTTATCATATTTACGGCAGCGTCGGTCAACTAYTGTGCAAACCAAGCATACAAACTATTTAATAATAATTATACAAAATGTTTTAAAAAATAATAATTTTTTTCACACACTGTTTTTCATATTGTTAGTAATTTATATATATATATATTGTTAAATTAAATGTTAAYTAAATTGTGTAAAATAATATAAAAATAAATTATTGCTTTTTTCTATACTTATATAATTATTAAGTTCAATTAGTAATGAAAAAAAATATTTATTATAACTGTGTAACACTATTAATGATATAAAAAATAAAATTTTTTAAATTACTATTTAGTTTTAAATTACTAAATATCAATATATACTAAGTTATTATTATTATTACCTTATTTTATTGTCATTATAATTATTATTTTAAAATTATAAATTTCATTACTAATATAATGTATAAAAAATTATTGATTTTTCAATTAAAATAAGTAAAATATAATATATAGAAACTACAATAAAATGTATTTTATTGTATTTTTATTTTAATTTTTGTTTATGAAGTCTATTGTAAATATTTTCATATATTCTTTAATTTTTTTCATAGGAATTATCATAAATTTAAAACAAAAATTATTATAAAACACATTAATTTAAATTCAATTGTAATTTCTATATTATGTTACTATTATTATTGTCTTATTATTTTATTGTTATAGTTATTGTCTTATTATTACTGATTTTTTGAAAATATTTATACAAATATAATAATAATGAATCAATCAATAGCTATATTATTTTTAAAAAACTCATGTGTGACAACAATTAAATTATTTTTATTTTGAATACTAAAAAATTGTTGAATAAATATATATTTATTAAACAATTATTAAATTGTTTGGACAGACAGTTCAGAGAGTTGTTTGTATTTGAACAGCAATTTTAGTAACCTATACCCGAGTATCTGTGTGTGTGTGTGGGTGTATGTCCTGTAAAATGTTACCTAAAATTGCTATCAAACGTCTACAAAAAGACTACAAAGAGCTACTCAAAGATCCCATACCATTCGTGACGGCCGTACCGCTCGAAAGCAATATACTTGAATGGCATTACGTACTGAAAGGACCGCCCGATAGTCCCTACGCGGGCGGTATATATCACGGAACTCTGGCGTTTCCCAAAGAGTTTCCCTACAAACCGCCGGCCATACGTATGCTGACACCGAACGGCCGTTTTGCTACCAATACCAGCCTATGTTTGTCGATGAGTGAATTTCATCCCGAAACGTGGTCACCCTTGTGGACAGCCGGTGCCGTACTCAACGGTTTACTTAGCTTTATGTTGGGCAACGAATACTCGACCGGAGCTGTACGTCAAAGTGATGAACAACGGCACCAATTGGCCAAACAGTCGTTGGATTTTAATATCAAAAACAAGACATTCTGTAAACTGTTTCCCGATTTGGCCAAAGAGGCCAAACAAATGAAGACTAAGTAGTAATAGTAATAGTTATCAATAAAATAGTAAATACAGTAATAAAAACATAAATATTTATTATACTAATTATATTAAAATTTTATATATCATTATATTTATAGACTTACAGACTCTAGACTGTAATTAGTGTATAGACTAATAGTTTTATAAATAATTGTAATTTAATAATTAAATTGATTTGAATTACTATTCATAAAAAAAAGTTATTGTAATAAAATATTATTATTTTTTTCTGCATAATTAATAACTTAATAAAAATTTTTTTAAAAATATTTTACTAATAAATTAACAAATACTATAAAAATATAACTTTGAATTACTTAATAATAAATATTGTTTACCATAAAAAAATTATTAATTAGTTGACAAAACAATTAGTTCAATGCTATTTAAATAAAGTTCATATAATAGTTTAAAGTTACCCACAACAACAAAATTAAATAAATTAAAATATATAAATTTTAACAAATAATAAGTTAATAACAACAATAACAAAAATTTAATAAACCAATTAATTTATTATAAATTAGAGAAACAAAATAATAATGATAATAATAATAATAAAATATACAAATTATTATTAATTGAAAAAAATCTTAATTTTTTATATATATATAAACAAATACGTAATCATCTTAAGACAGTACCGTTGATAATATTAGCCGAATGTATATCATATAGATTTTTCATTACATCCAACTGTTGATTGGCATCGATGGTAATTACAGGCGCCGGTAGCGGTGGTGCGGCAAACTTGTCGCTGATGTGGTCGTTGAAGAGTTGACCGCCGCCGTCGCCGCCGGCACCGATGACACCATGAGAGCAGCCCAGCAGCCATTGTTCGTGTAGGTCATGCAAGTCGCGCAAGTAGTCAATGGTCAGTCCGGTTTCTTCGTCGCGATTGCGCTTACGTATGCGTTCGTAGGCCACCTCCGGATCGGTCCTCAAATAGATAATCAGATCAATGCCAACTCTTTCGCAGTTTTTGACCATATATTCAAACCATTTGTCGTTAATGGCGTACTCTTCCCGACGCATACATTGGCGTCGATAGAGATTTTCGACAAAACAATAACGAGCCGAATATAGCGACCGTTCCATTAGTTTGATGGTCACTTCGGGACGACTGGGCCGGGTCTGGTGTATGGCCAACATCGACAACTGTACGTACGATTGAAATGTAAACGACCAGCGATTTAGATCTTTGTGAAGCAACTGAAACAAATTCATACCTCGTATGTCCCGCCACTGGCCGATAGGTTCGGCAAATGTTTCGACGTTGTTGTTGTTGTTGTGTCCGACTGTTGTTTGGCGGTCATTGAACTGCTGAATGTGTTGCAAAAATGTTGTCTTTCCCGAACCTATGTTACCTTCGATGGCAATTGTTATGTAGCTGTTGTTGTTAGTGGCGGAGGCGGCCGACAACGGTTTTGTCGACGACGTCAATGATGCCGAGGAGGAGGAGGAGGTGGCGGCGTCAACGGTAATCAATTGAGACATTGTTGTTGTCGATAATAAACCTAATGTGTGTCTGTGTCTTGTATGGACCAACTGCTAGTGATGATGATGATGATGTCCTGGATGTCCCAGTGATAAAACACAGTATGTTTTTTTATTAACAACAAAATTATTAAACTTATGTTTTGATTGTATATTTGATACCGTTTTTTAAAAAAAAAAAATTATTTATTTATTTATCATATTTACTAATGCAAAATAAATCAATAAAAAACTATTTAATATATTTTTTTTAATAATAATTTTATAGTTTATATATACAATTAATACATGTTCGATAATAAAATTTTCAATAATTATCTAGTTCATTTAATTTAAATTGTTTAGAGAAAAAAATTATAAATAAATTTATTATAGATGTGGTAATAAAAAATAGAAATTGTCATTAATTATAAATTTGATTTTTTTATAAACACGTAGTGCATCATGGTACATTAAATGTTTCAATAATGTTTTATTTTTTTAATAAAATTATCCAAAAAGTAATGTAACAAACTTTTTTTTTAAAAAAAATAAATTCTAAAATTTATAGTTTTTAAATTTTTTATTTTTGCTATTATAGATAATTGTATTTATTTTTTTTATTAAATAACATATTGAATTATTATTAATTATTAATGATGAATAAATATGCTTATTATAAATTTAGTTTTGTTATTAACACAAATTGTTGTAATAATAATTGTTAAAAAAATAGTATTACAAATTACACATTGGTTAATGTTTATTTCTATTTATTATTATTATTTTTGGTTATAGATTTAATAGTA
The DNA here is from genome assembly GCF_028296485.1 of Oppia nitens. Classification (NCBI taxonomy): domain Eukaryota; kingdom Metazoa; phylum Arthropoda; class Arachnida; order Sarcoptiformes; family Oppiidae; genus Oppia; species Oppia nitens. Next base: position 314,947 of record NW_026533209.1, read on the forward strand.
AAAGTTTTTTTTAATGTAAAAAAATTGTTTGAATAAATGTATTTTTAAATATAAATTATTTCATTTTCGATTTAGACAGTTATCTATTTTTTTATATATATATAAAAAAGTTTATTATATTAACTGATGACCTTGATTATATAATTAAACTTATTATTTTGATTTATTTATGTATACTTAGAGTGCACGCAAGTGTATGTGTACGGCTAATGTATATGTACTTAATGATCATGTATTACAGTAACAAAATTATTATTATGATTACTTATATTATATAATAATAATAATGAGAGAAGCATTTTGTTTACAGTCAAACCTCGCTTTTATTAACTAACAAACAAAAAAAAACATCGACAAAAAAAATAATTTAATACTGTATATAAAACTTTGATAAGTATTTAAAAAAATTATTATTATTATTATAATTTATAGTATTATAAATAGCTTATAAATTATATAAAAGTTATATTAGTAAAATACTAATTTGTAATATAAATATGTACTAGTAGTATAGATTATTGTTTATTATAAATTAGCCAAGGTCATAACACACACACATAATAACTAGGTTTGAACATTATTTAAATGCTTTTCTAGACTTAAAAAACTATTAATATAATACACAGTAATTATATATTGCAATTATTTGTAATAACATTATACAGTATAATATTATAATTTATAATACACCCAGTATAATTACTATGATGCAAAATTAAATAGATATATTGCAACTTTTTTTTCACAGTGCACACATATTGCATAGTTTTTTTTAAAAAAAATTTAATTAAAATAAACAAATGGAAAACATTTTTCGTATATAAATACAAACTTAATTTGTTTGAAATTCATATGAGTATTATTTATTTATTTAATTTTTTTTATAAAAAAATATGAATACAAAAAGTTTATAATAATTTTCATATTTACTACTATTAATAATTTGATTCAATTGGTTTTTTTGTTGTGTGTGTATTAATCATAATTTTTGAATCAAATATTTGAATAATTTTGAATAATTAAATTTTTTGTCAACTTTTAATTTTTTTTTAATATACTTATTATTATTTGATTTACAGTTAGTATTTGTATCTATTTTTTTTGTCATTATTAATATAATTATTATATAATTAAATAAATAGATATACACTATATATATAATCAAAATATGTCGGCAAAAGTATCGGCAAAAGTGTCTACAAAAGTACCGTTTATGCGGTCATGTCTTCAGGAGTGCTCGGATACCATCGAAACTACTGTCACCGGTAGGTCATCTCAGAAAACATACATACCTTTACAAAAAAAACTAAACCATTTTAAACACATATACCCTATTCCCACCTAAATCGGCGGTCACTATATACAGGTATTATTCCCGACTGGATTAACGGTACACTAATACGGAACGGTTGCGGCCTTCAAGAGGTTGGACCTGATCGGTATAAGCATGCCTTCGACGGGTTAGCACTGTTGCATCGGTTCCGGATCAGTGACGGTCGGGTTGAATATCAGAATCGTTTTCTGCGTAGCGATGCCTATGTCAAGAATATGCGCGCCCAGCGTATAGTGGTCAGCGAATTCGGTACCCGAGCCCAGGCCGACCCGTGTCAGTCTATTTGGCAACGGCTGGCCAGTCGGTTTATACCGTCGTCCTCCAGCGAGTTGACCGACAACGACGCTGTCAATGTTTATCCTGTCGGCGATCGACTATACGCAGCCACTGAGACCAACTTTATCCGACAGGTAGACATGGATACACTGGCCACCATTGGCGATAAGGTTGATCTGAGTCGCTTAGTGGCCATCAATATGGCCACTGCACATCCGCACGTTGATCCGGACGGCTCCGTCTACAATATGGCAACGAGTTTTGGACGTAACGGCAAATATCATATAATTAAGATACCAAACGGCGGCGGCGGCGGTGAACAGCCACTGGAAAACATGTCGATTGTTGCCTCAGTACCGATGAAACGTCCACTCTATCCGTCCTACTATCACAGCTTCTCCATTACTGACAACTATTTTATACTTATTGAACAGCCGTTGGTTATGTCGGTACCGACAATGACGATCAGTCCGTTGACTGGCCATTCGTTTAGCGAATGTATGTCGTGGACGCCGGCCTACAAAACCCGATTTCATTTGATTCGCCGATCTGATGGTCAACTTGTGGACAACAACATCGACTATGTGGCCGACGAGTCGTTTGCTTTTTTCCATACCATCAATGCCTATGAAGACGATAACGGAAATCAATTGGTAATCGATATCTGTTGCTATCCGGACGGCAATATTATCAGTGCGTTGAGTGCCGACAACTTTCGTAAGGTCTACGAAAAAGGTTTCAAATTTGGTGCCGAATCTAATGTCCGAAGATTTGTTTTGCCACTGCAAATGATTGACCATAAAAATCAGTTCACATCAAAGTCCGGCAACAATAACAACAAAAATCTGGTCACTCTAACGGATACTAAAGCCGAAGCTTATGTAGTTGACAGAAAAAAATCTGATGGCGAGTCCCTAACTATTGTACTCAAACCGGATATACTGACAAAGTCGGGTAAATTAATTTTTTTTATAAAAAAATAATTTATAGTTATTTTTATTTAATTTTTTAATTTACTTTTTATAAAACTGTTGAATTTATTTATATATTTAGCTATTCTATTATTATTAGTTATTTATATTTTAATAATTAAATTAGTTATTTATTTTTATAATTAAATTAGTTATTTATTTTTAATAATTAAATTAGTTAACTAATTTGATATTATATTAATTAATCAAGGTATATTTGTGGGTGAATTGGCTCGTATTAATTACTTATTAAATGGTAAAAAATATAGATATTTTTATTCATTGTATAACACGGGTGTCTACGGTAACGATATTAAAGTTAAATTGGTATTTATAATTAAAAATATTTATTTATCTAATTAATTATTTTGACTAAAACTTAATTTTATTTTTATTTTATTTCTAATTTTTTTAGATGAAATTTGATACAAAAACAAATGAACCGATTTTCTGGTMCGAAGACAATACCCAACCATCGGAACCGATATTCATTGAAAAGCCGGGAGTCGACTATACAAACCCGGACAACGAAGACAATGGTTAGTTAGTTAAACAATAATATAAATTATATTTTTAAAAAATGTTTTTAATTGTATTTAAAATTGTATTCAAAACCATATGTATGGCGTAGGAGTAGTAGTGGCGTCGGTATTGTCTGAATTGGACGAAAGGGATGGCTTTCTACTGGTATTAGACGGCAAAACATTCAACGAGTTGGGTCGGGCATCGTTTCGGACACCGTCATCAATACCCGGCACTTTTCACGGATATTTTGCTAATTGATTTTAAATAAAAAAACATTTGTTAGACCCGTAACTACCATATATTATGCTATACTGTATAAAAATATATTTAATTTATAATTAATTACATAACAATTACCAGATTTATTAATACTAATACGATATACAATCAATATTTGCAATCAAAAAATATTTTTGAAAATAAATATAATTATTTAAAAATAAAAACTACTTATTATATAGAATCTAATGAATTTATAAATATATTACTTAATATTCATAAATTATTTATTATTATAATAATAAATATAGTTTTCATCAATTAATTTAGTTAAATAAATACACTAATAATATTTATTAATTTTATTAACAATAGCATACATTATTTTGATAAAATATCATGAAAAAATAAGTTATTATAAATAATTAAAATTAATAGATTAATTGAAAATAAAATAAAATTAAAATACCTTTTAATCGTTTATCTATTTCAGATAAATATATATTTGACTTTTCTGTAAAAATTTTTAATAATTTACCTAAATATATAAGAAATGAATGTAATTATAACAAATTTGTTAAACTAATTAACGAATATTTTATTTGATGTATCCTTAAGACAAGTTCTTATTGAAATAAATTATTATTATTATTATTATTATTATATATTATTATAATTATTAATAATCAAATACTTTATATACTAAATATATATAAATACTTTTATAAATATAATATTTGATAACCTATTATTTATCATATTATTATATATACTGTATAATATCTATGTATAATAATTTTAATAGAAATTTAACTTTAGTTTTTTAAATTAAAATTATATTAAATTTTTATTAAAAATAGATCAAGTCAAATCAATTTATTATTAATATAATGTGGTATTATAATCAATATGTGTATAATAACTATTTTAATTTAAATAATTATTTTACACAATCAATGTAATTAATAAATTTAACTATTTGATACAGTTTAGACAATTACTCAATACTTATAATTTATAACTTACGTAATACACTACACATACACAGCATATACCAGTACATGACATACCGGTGCTAAAGTGTAATAAAAAACTTAATAACTATATTGTTTGAATTTTGAAAATTTATTTAACTACTCTTTATTTTTTGAGTTTAATATTTTATACCTAAATATACGACTGTATAACAAAAAGCTGAGAGTTAACAACAACAACAACGAAAAAGTTTTGTAAATTAAAAACTTTTATTTTTTTTAAAAAATAATAATAAAAGTTAAACATTTATATTTAAAAAATAATAATAATAATAAAACATAATTTTGTAAAATTAAATATCTAATTGAGGCTTAAATCTATATTATAGACAGCCAGCAAAAAAGTATTGTTTTTTATGCAATTAAACATTTATAAAATGTTAGTTTTATTACTTATTTATTATTTAGTTAGGTTAGTTTGGGTGAGTGTGAGGTTAGGAAGTGGTTGGGTGGGTGGGGGTGGGTGGGTGGGGGTGGGTTTGGGGCAAATAATTTTCTACTGGCTGTCTATAATATAGATTTGTTCCCTAATTGAAATCACATTTTTTGTTATTATAAATTTCATTAATTTACAAGATTTTCAATGCGATCGCAAGCCTTATGAATGCTATCCGATTTAAGCATACGTTTGGATGCCATCGTTAGTCTATCGTCTAATTGTTTATCATTTAATAGTCTGTCAATTGAATCAACTAATTGGTTGTCTTTGAATAAATACGGATCCAATCGTATGCCATAACCTTTCTCCTGAATTCGCTGTGCATTATCAAACTGATCGGCAAATAATGGCATAACAATCATCGGTTTACCAAAACTAAACGTTTCGGTTACCGAATTGTTTCCGCCGTGAGTTATGACCAGATCGACTAATGGCAGGACATTTGTCTGCGGAACTGACGCCTGACCCCACATATTGTCTGCTAAATCGTATTTATCGGATAGAAATCCTTTGGATACGATATATTTGTGCGAAGTTTTCGACAATATATCGACAAATCGTTTCATTAGCTGGACATCCACTGAACCCATTGAACCCATCGATAGATATATTAATTTTGATTGACTTTTGTCACGATTATCAAATTTATCGGGAATTTTGAACTCTTTCGGATCAGTTCGCCGAAAGGCATCGACCGGACAAAAGTTGTCGGGAATGGGTCTGATATCTGTATAATCAAGTTCTTCAGGATAGCCATAAATGTTCAGATAGGGTGATATGGGAACCACTAGTTCCGAGTCGGTAATCAATGGTAAATCTAACTCCCGAAGCCATTCATTATACTTTACGAGTGCCTGTCCTCCAAATACTTGTTTACCTAACTGTCTCATCTCTAACCAACCGCTTTTATCGCTGTTTGTTGGAAAACCTATTATTAAATACATAGTATATTAAACAAACATTATAATTGTATTTTTTATATATTAAAATAAACTTATAATAAATTTATATATATATATACCGTATATAATATATATATATATCAGTTACCGGAAGCAAATGGTGGAGTACGTTCATCATCGATGGCAAACAATGGATTACCGCTAAACAAACTGATCCACGGTTTACCAGAATATATAAGCGCTGGTCGACCAATAAATTCATCCAAAATAATTAAATCGGGATTCAGTTTGTCAACAATTTTCATATATTTTTGATTGTCTAATCGGGCTTTTTCTAATACTTTATCAAAAATAGGCATTTTYAGCATAATATGCATTTTGTCCACTGATGACAGTCCCGATAGTAGACCCGATCCTAATAAATAATGTGCTCCCTCTTCGCCCATTTTTTTAGGATTGTCTGTTTGTTGTTGTGATTGTTGTTGTTGTATCTGATTATCCACAACAACATCATCATTGATGTCTTCAATAATTTCTTCATCAAATCCAAACTCAGCTAACTGTCCCTTATATGCCTTTTCCATAACAAATGTTAACCGATGGCCACGTTTTTGTAGTACTTGAGCCAAACCAATACAAGCGTTTACATGTCCGACGCCGTCCATTACGGACACTAAGATATTTAACTTTTTCGGCATTTTATTTATATAGTTATATATTATAAATAATAATTATTTTTTTTCAATTTTTCTGATAACACAAATTTAAACACACAAAAAACTAATTAAAAATATACTAATAATAATAATAATAACTTTTTACAAGTTTTTACATGACTTTTATAATAACATTAGAAGTTTGCGTCAGAAATGATAATCTCTTATCTTTTAATTAATTAAGATATGAAAAATCAATTTTCTTTTGACCACAAAATACAATATAATAACTGTAATGAAATGTATTATTAAAAAAAATTTTTTTGAGATAAATAAAATCATAGGGACAAAAATTTTAATATAATAATAATTATTTAGTAGTAGTATTTATATAGTTATATACAATATTATCATTATTTTAAGTTCATTAGGGATAAAATGCTTTCATATCTTATAATAAAAATAATATTAAAAATATAAAATCAAGGACTTTACTAACTTAATAAAATCCACTTAAAATCAAATATTAACAGTTAATAACTAAGTAATAGTAAATAAATTGATTCATAAAATATATATTTTTAGTTTTAATAAATTTAATATAATGCACTTATTTAAAATATTTTTTTAAAATAAAACAGTWACTGTCTTATTAAATATTATTTTAAAAAAATTATTAAACATATTTATAATTTACATATGATTCAATGATAAATAATTAATTAATAAAATGATAAATTTTAATGAAATATTTATTTCAGAAACAAAAAAAAACAATAATGTTTAAATAAAATGTTAGATTATTAACTTTTAAATTGTTAGGTCCAATAATTAAATAATTTATTTTCCATATAAGTTTCATTATAATAGTTTATTTAATAGTTTTATGGAATTTATATAAAATAATTTAATCTATTACTAAATTGTTATGAAATTTATTAAAATTTTTATATAATTAGACACATAATTAGAATATTTTAATAAAATAAATAATAATAATTAAATTAGTTAAATTAATTTATATAAAAWTATAAATAAATATRYAACAGTTATGCAAATTAATTAATAAAATATTAAAAATATATTTAATTAATTTCTGTTTATTATATAAAAAACAAATACTGTAATTATAAATATAWCAAACAATTTATTAAATAATCAGTAAATTTATAATAAAACTTATTATTATTATAAAAAAACAATTATTCAATGTTTTATTGCAAATGATAAGTCAAATAGCGGTTTAAAAATACATCAACAGGTTGTTGATTGTTAACCCGAAAAATATGTCGAATTTCTGACATATTTGTCACCACATTGTTGATAGTTTCGGCAGTTATTGTCCATTCATTGGCCAGAAGCAGTATTTCCGTACAACTGGGCCTTTCATTGGACATACGGTTTATCATACGGTTAAACAGTTCAATCAGGTTTGGTATCGGATGTGAACTATTAAATAAAAAAAAACAAKTTTTTTKATACTTAATTAAACTTTTATAATACTTAAAATTTATTAATATATTAATACTCTCTATTTTCCTCATAGATATTCACACCAAACAATTCCTGGCCAACAATTCCCAGACTATAGATATCGACCATTGAGTTATACTTACGGCCTTCCAGTACTTCGGGTGCCATATATCTGGTCGTTCCTACACTGGAAGTATGACTCATTAACGACCGTTCGTGAACAGTGGCCAAACCAAAGTCACATAATCTGATAAACCGATTCATAGGGTCTACCARTTCATCGGGAAGTACTACAAGAATATTCTGTAGTTTAATATCCCGGTGTATAATCACTGGTATGTTTTGATGCAAATATTCTAAACATTCAATAATTTCGATGAATAACCGACACCTAATAAAATTGATCACTAGATCCATGTGCTCAGTACTACTGGATTGTTTAKTSTCCGATTTAAAATCATTTCCAATCGTTTCATAACTGTTTCCATATTAATTGATCCCAATTTCATTTGAATATAATAACTATCGCCTTCCAGCCAATCGTCATAATATTTGATTACATAATTGGGATCCAATTGTTTCAATAGTGAAACTTCTTTTTTAATATCATCTTTGCTGACATTATTTTCATCAACTAATAATTGGAAATTTATTTTAAAAAATTAATAGACTAAATAATTTTTAAAAATATTAAATAGTAATAATAATAATATACATTTCAATTACCTTCAAGTATTACAATTTTAATAGCATAATATTGATTATTTTGTTTATGTTTAACTTTATATACCTGGCCAAATGTGCCGTCTCCTAAAAGTTCAAGTTGTTCAAAATTTTGACGATACTTAGACATAATGTCTAACTAATATTTAAATTATTAAAACTAACAAAAAAATTGGTAGTACTGTAATAAATCATTATATACTGTTTATATAGTTGTTTGAAAATAATTTTTAATTAATTAAAACACTTATTAAATGTTTATAATTTTTTTGTTGTTGATTATTATTAATAGTGCAATAGTGAAACACTTAAACTTTGAACCATTATAAGTGTATATAAATTATATATATATATATATRTATATATATGTATATGTGTGTGTGTATATATATATATATACACACACATATATATACATATATATACACTGTATATATATATATATATATATGTATTTATGTATGTATGTGTATTTTGTTGTGTGTGTGTGTATGTATGTGGGTGTGTGTGTGTGTATGCGTGTATGTATGACTATATTTATAAAATATTATCAGGATGAAATACATTTTATCACTAGTTTTTTTAAAAATTAAATTTACTTATTTTAAGTGTGTAACATAAAATAAGTTTTATATTTATTTATAATATATAAAGATTTTAAATAGTATTATCATATTTTTTGTCATTATTATTATTAATATTATATACTTGTATTTTGAATTTTATTATTTATTTATTAATACATTAAATAAAGTTGAATACACTTTAAAACATTTGTATTTATTATTCCTAATCATATTTATAAATATTTATTGATTTTATAAATAATATAATAAAATGTTGKAAAATAWAAACATATTATTCAAAATTATTTTAATAATATTTTAACCATTAAATTAACCATTATTATTATTATTATTATTATTATTATTAWTATCATTTATTTTATTAAATAAACTAAAAACAATTTAATTTGTTTATTATAGGTTTACAATTTTAATGATTATTTTTGTTGCTGACTTTTATTATTGCTAGTTTTTAACATTAATTTTGATAAGTTGACTAAATTATTGTATAAAAAACTAAAAAAATAATAAATTTAATAATAGCTATTTATAAATTACTGGTATTTTTATATAATATGTTGAAATAATTAAATATTTTTTTTAATATATATTTTTCTTTTAATTAGCTATAGTTTCAATTGATTTGGGAAAAAAAGTCTTAATRAATTATAGTGAAAATATAATTAAAAAAAACTATATAATTATTATTTTTAATTATATTTTTAAAATTATTATTAATACAGTTAATTATTTTATCTGTTGTTAATTAAAGTATATATTATTTTCTTAATAATTTTAAGCTATCGTATAGTTAGCACTCTATATATAAATATATATATTATTTAATAGCTATAGTTATTATTATTACAGTATTATTATTATTATTATATACAGTAAATAAATAATTTTTCCACAATTATAATATATAATAAACTATTGATATTTATTTTACAAATTACTTTTATATATTGAATACTAACTTATTTCAATAATATTGTATTTAAATTAACTATTCAATAGTATATTATTATTATTATTATCAAATATTATTTTTGTATTAAGTATTTTAATCCATAGTTATTAGTCTATATTTACATATAATGGCTATATTTTTTTTATCATTATTTTTAGTYTAAAAATAAATTCATTTTCAAACTAATAATTTACAATATAATATACAATACATATATATATATAACTTTTATATTTTTATTCAATACTATTATTAATATTTAAATTAACAACTTTATTRTATATTATTATTATTATTATTATTRTTGATATCATCAAATAATTGAATTCAATTAATTCAATAAAAATAAAATTAGTAAAAAAAAAYTATTATAAATAGTASYGTAWTAGTTGAAAACTATTAATAAAACAAAACAAAAAAAAACATTGTCTACTAGTCTTAAAACTTTTAAAAAATAACAAAAAATGCTTATAAATAACAAAATGTTATATTTTGATACATCAAAAGTATTATCAATTGTTACAAACTTATTTATATCAAATCGGTTAAAAAAATTGATTTTATAAACAAAATGATTAATTTTGTTATTATCAGTTATTATTAATAAATTGGTATTAATTGAAAATTATTAATAGACAAAAAAATTGTCTACTAGGTTAAAAAATTTAATTACAAACTTTAATTAAACAACAAAATTGTTTATAAACAAAATGATTAATTTTGATACATCAAAGTTATTACCCACAAGTATTGCCTACAAATGGTCGGCCTATCATTTATATCAAATCGGTTTAATTGTGGATCCAATTTCAGCCGATTGTTATCCCAGTAGACATTGGTTTTACAGTCCTGTCCTTATGTTTACAGTTTGTATCATCTATTTGTTTGAACGCATTATATCMMTAATGTTTGTCATTGATATGAATAATTGGAAATTGTTTATATTGTTCGGTGATTTCGGCTATTTTATAGGCGATCGTATAATAATGGAAACCTTATTACTATTACTATCGCTGTTCATATGGTTATCGCAACTAATCTATTATTATAACTAYTTGAATGGCATTCAACCGACATTTATGCTGGTCTTTCAAATGATGTCGGTTGTTCGGTGATAACACCCGAAAATGTTGGTCTAACCGATCCCCAGGAGATACAGAAACTGACAAAATKGATGACCCGATTGTGCAAATTATGTCAGTTTAGCATTGATTTTGTTGCACCAATTACTGGTATATTGCTTATAGTGTTTACTTATGTCCATAATTTGCCGCTTATGTATGTCCTAGTCTATGGCTTACCCAGTATATGCCATTTTGCTGTTATGTGTAAATATTTATATAGTATAGGACTCTATCAGGTTATCTACTATTATCTATTGTGTCGATATTTTAAATGCAAACTCCGGATAATAAACGATAAGTTGGGAYATATATCCCGATATCATAATACTGTAAATGTATTGTTAGTTAATATAAAATCAATGGACAAATTGTGTGCCGAAATCTCCGACTATAATCAAACCTATTGGTCAAAGTTTTTGCTAAATGTTTGGTTGATTTTTGGATCGGCCGGTGTTATCATATTGAATACAGTATTATTTAGTTCATTGGATTTTATATCAAAAATTATTATGTTTTACGCACTGATGGCGTATACAATACTATTTTTATTTATCATATTAACGGCTGCATCGGTCAACTACTGGGCAAACAATACATACAAACTATTTAATAATTGTATAATTGGTTTTTGAATTTTTTTGTTATAAATAAATTATTACTATTTTTTATGATTTTACAATAATATAATAAATATAACTAAGCAAAACATATATTGTTCAATATTATATTAATAATATTGTATCTAAATTGACCTTGATATATTAAAAATATTAATATAATAACCAATACAAATCAATATCAAGGTAGGAAAGGGTAAAAACAAATTGTTACACCTAAAGGGGATGGGTGGGGGAGGGAATCCACCCGTAAAAATTAGAAACAATAGTATTAAAAATATATACTGTATAATATTTAATTATTAATATATATTTTTAAATTAATATTCTATTTTTTTGTGATAGATTTTATAAATTTTCATATCTCTAATTAACTAAAATATTTTATTACTTTTATTTATTTAGTTATTTTTTTACAAATAATTATAATTTTGTTAATTATTCTAATCTATATATATATATATTTATATTTAGTCTTAAATGTCTATATTTATTATCATTATTCTATTGATCAATAAATGAATTATATTTTTCAATATAATAATAATAAACCTTAAATAAATAAAAAATTTAAATAATTACTATTTTATTCAATACTATTATTAATAGCATATTTAAATTAACTACTATATAATAGTATTATTATTATGTAAGATATTATATTAATTTAATATAATATATACGGTAAATATATATATTTGAATCATAAAATAATTTATGATTTTTTTTAAATGTATAATAAATACTCTCGAATTAATTTATTAATATATTTAATATAAATAATACGGTATTAATAATTAATAATAATAATAATAATAATAATAATAATAATATGAAAGTTATTTAAGTTTTATTTTTATTATTATATAAAAAAAGACAATTTAAAGACATTGTTTTTCTTTATATTCCTATATAAGATATAGTAAGAGATAAGAGAGAGAGAGAGAGAGTGACACCAACAAAAAAAATTGACAAATTTGTTGGACAGTTGGGTCCAAACACACACRCACACACAATACATACATTGGTCTGGATAGTCGTGTGTGTGTGCCGTTACCCCCCCCCCCCCCAACTCCCGCATCCTATTTACCTATTGGCCGACGGACTGGCCTTTTTGGTGGTGGTGGTGGTGGGCGACACACTACTACCTGTAGCTGTTGATGTTTTTGGCGGACTCTTAACTGTTGATTTAACTCCCGGCTTCTGCGGTGATTCGTTAGCCGATGATTTTTGTTTGGCCGATCGTTTGCTGAGCCGTGAGCCGCCGCCGCCGCCGGTTCGTGTACTGCTACCACCGGTACTGGTCATTCCAGTTGATCCGTCGGTGCCGTCATGTTTGCCAACGCGTGCAGTGCACAGGTATATCATTACAATCAGACAGATCACGTCAAACAAGGCTACAAATACTATCGCTATCAACAATATTAGACGATAGGTCCTGTAATTGCTGCCATCACTGCTGCCGCTGTCATCACTGTCGTCTGTTTGGGCGCTGACCACTTTGATACCGCCACCACCACCACTACCTCCGGTGTTAATGATGGACATCATAATCAACAATAACCATACAATCAGTGTCATCATCGTAGACGATGTACAGTAATTGTATGACATTMGTGATGACGACGACGACGCCGATGACATACCTGTCCTGTTTTTTTTTTTTGGTGGTGAGGGTGAGGGAGGGCCGGGTTTTTGGTCGATAAATAACTGTCCGGTAAATAAAACAACAACAAAACCAGGGGTTTGTTAAAAAATATGATGTGATTTGATTGAAGTGACAGTTATTTAAAAAAAAATGGTGACAAATAAGTTTGTTTTAATAGTTTTTAAATGTTTTTTATTGTGTGTGTTATTGAAATGATTTGAATATCAATTTGAATTTGAATATCAATATAATTAATCTATAAATGTATAATAATTATTAATTGATTGCTGTATATTAATATTGTTGTAAATTACAACTTGTAATACAATATATATATACATGTATTGTAAAGTAATCTAATACAGTAGTAGTGGTGTATATTTTTGATGAATTATAAAATTCAATAATACAATTATATTGGTATTAATGTGTGTGTGTTTGTGTGTCTACTACACCTCCCAACCCACCCAACCCACCTAACCTCACACCTAAAATCATAGATATAAAGTAATGGTTTTATAATAATAATAATAAAAAATTGTACAGTCTCGCACACATTTTTAAAAATACAGTATAATACCCATATAATGCATGTTTTCTAAACGCGCGTATAAATCGTGAAACAATTTTTTTTAACCATTTCGGGTAGTATTACAAGTAGTTATCCGTGAAATAGTAAATAATAAATATTATTTGTTTATTTTTAAAGAAAATTACTATTATTATTATTTTTCAATACAATAATTTTTCTAATAGTTAATCATTAATAAATAATTTAATTGTTATTATTTGAAAATAAAATATACTTATATACATTATTAAATATACTAAATATAAATATTTATAAAATTATTGCTAAACTATTGTATTTTTATTACACTAAAAAACTTTTACTTAAAACTTTTATTAGTTTTACATTATTCTAATAAAAATTATATATTTAATATTTAATTTTAATATTATATTTTTATAGTAGTATTTTGAACTATAATTTTGGCAATATATAAGTTTATTAAAAAAAATATTGATTACTAAATAATTTTTAAAACAATTTCAAGTACAGTTTACTTACGAATATAATTTCTAATATTTGTATTTAATTAATAAAATAAAGTTTAAATAAAACTTTTGATACTTTACTAAAAATATGTGTATTATTTAATTAATTACTTAAATTTATTTTTTGTTCTTATTTATTATTAAAGTTTAAATTAGATTTTGTTTATAAATTTTAACTGGGTAAAATAATTATTTTAAACATCAATATAACAAAATAAAATAAGTTTGATTCATCAAAAATTATTACCATTAAGTATTGCCTACAAATACATATATAAACTTTATTTATAAAATAACTTTATATTTTATTCAATATACAGTAATATCATTACTATAAAAATTGACTTACAATTTATATAAGTAATAATAAACATTTATTATATAATTATATAGTTATCATACATATACCGTGTGTTTATTTTATACATATATATTATTTCAATATACTTAATATAATATATACAAACATACAATATATTTATTATACACTAGTAATATCCAATTATAGTGATTTTTTATAACATTAAATACAGATATAATTAAATAATTGTAAAAAACATAATTCTATTTAATTAATAAAATAGTTTTTTTTAAAAAAAACATCAATCTACTTAATTTTAATTATTTTAAACTAGACAAAAAAAATTAATTTTATTATAATTATTTCAAAATTATTTCAAACAAACATTATTTTTTTAAAATTACAAATTGTTTGCCGAAATTGTTGAAACTATAATCACAATACTATTTACTAGTATGTGCTAAATATATGACTTTATTTTGTATCTGTTATTTATATTACTAATAAAATATTGAAATATTTGCTAATTTAATAATAAGCAAATTGTTATTGATTTTTGTAATGTACACTAAAAATATATTTAATTAATTTATGAGTTAGTAATAAACAAAAATTTGTTTGTATTAAAACAATCAATCAATTAATATAAAATATTATCTCATGTTTTAACAATGAAATTGAAAAAAATTAAAATTGAATAAATATTTTTCTTTTTTTGAAAAAAAACAATTTAAAAAAACTATTGTTACCGGTATTGCAAAACAACTTATTTGTTTGTTGGGACAGACAGTTCAAAATTTGACACCACTTGAACCAGAGTTTTGAATTTGTTAGGGACAGMCCTTTAGTAGTGTCAATACCCCCGGTATCTGAGTGWGTGTGWGTGTGTGTGTGTCRAGTGASCGGAAATGTCGAGTCAAGTGCCGAAAATTGCTATCAAACGTCTACAAAAAGACTACAAAGAGCTACTCCAGGATCCCATACCATTCGTGACGGCCGTACCGCTCGAAAGCAATATACTTGAATGGCATTACGTACTGAAAGGACCGCCCGATAGTCCCTACTCGGGCGGTATATATCACGGAACTCTGGCGTTTCCCAAAGAGTTTCCCTACAAACCGCCGGCCATACGTATGCTGACACCGAACGGCCGTTTCGCTATCAATACCAGTCTGTGTTTGTCGATGAGTGAGTTTCATCCCGAAACGTGGTCACCCTTGTGGACTGGCGGTGCCGTACTCAACGGGTTGCTTAGTTTTATGGTCGGCAACGAAAGGGCTACCGGTTGTGTCCACAATACGGACGAAGAGCGCCGCCAATTGGCCGCCCAGTCGTGGAATTTCAATCTGAAAAACAAGACATTCTGTGAACTGTTTCCCGATTTGGCCAAAGAGGCCAAACAAAAGAAGACTAATTAGTAGTAGTAGTAGTAGTGGTGGTAGTAATAGATAGTAAAAGTAGTAGTAGTTATCCAATGAAATAGTCAAACAATACAAACAAAACTCTAACCAAACTCTATATCTATACTTATTTTTTCAATTATTTATTTTTTACAAAACTGTTTTACTTTGAAACTATTGAGATTGATATCTGTTTTCATTGTATTCATTGAAAACAAAAATAAAATCTTAATTTTTTATATTTTTTATTTTACTATACTGTATATTATATACATGTGATAACTGCCGGCTAGAAAATTTGGGATCAATTGAAATTGAAATATCATTTGAAAAAACAAATTAAATGTCCAAAACATTTTTATTATTAATATGTTATTATTACTGTATATATATATATATAAGTACTGTATATATTCATTGACATTATTAGACTATTTCATACCTGACCGTTGGTGTGACCGTTGTGTCTGTATTGTCCTTATCCTTACAATCAATATAAATACGATGACCAGTGGCACTGATCCGTATCCTAACTTTACCGCTAAGTATGCGCACGTGTTGACCAGCCCTGAGCTCGTACTCCAGTGTTTCGTCGTCGCCCGACTCGTGATCGTTGTCAATGTCGTCGTTGACAATATAGGTACGACCCAACAGTGTAGCACAGGTACCACCAGATAGTGTACACACCGACTGATGACAATAGGACAGATAGACTTCGGCGTCTGTATTATTGTTGGTGGTGTTGTCATCGCCAACATAGATATTATGTACACCAGTAGGTCCTCTATCGAGTGCCTGTATGTGTGCGGCCGGTGTCTGAATCTGTGTGTTGCGGTCGCGGCTGATAATCGACTTGCGTATCACTCGTCGACTATTGAAGACAATCATAATACTGCCTTCGGCTGTACCGATGCCGGCAAATATCTGCGATCGCTGGCCAATGATCTCATCCGTGGACGACAGCTTCTCTATGATCTTATTCATTGAATTGATAGCTAACTCCTAATTTTTTAGAYCAAAACTCTTTGTATGTCTCTCTCTCTCTCTCTCTGTTAGTGTGTCAGGTGTTTTGGCGGAACAGTTAGCTTTAACAGTCTATTCTAACTGTCACTGTTGTTACTGGTAGTGTTGTTGTTGTCTAAATCTGTACAACCCTTAGATATAAGCACCGGTAGATTCAACAGCTCTGGATATATCTCTCACTGATGGATATGAAGCGCCTGTAGAGCTGACTGTCACTGTCTAAGTCTCACTGTTGACTGTCTGTCTGTTTTATTTTTTGTTGAGAAACTTTTAATTTTATAATAAAATTGAGTTTTTTTTAAAAAAATTAATTTAATATAACAATATTATATTTTATATAATTAAAAAATTTTAATTTTTTTAATGTATAAGTTTTAACATTGTATACATACTATTGAGACATAACTTACTAGAATTTTTATATACARTAAAATTAAGTTAAAAAATTGATAGTAATTAATACAAGATTACAATATCAATATAAGTAAATAAATATTTTTTTTATAATACAGTAGTATAGTGTCTGAAATTTTATCATATATAAAAAAATTATATATTTTTTTATGTATAAACTATTTTGTTTTACTATTAATAACATTAATTAATAGTTTATTTTTATATACCATACTAACATTTGTCCATTTGATTACACTAATTGATTAATAATATCTAATAATATACAAAAACACAAACAAATATTATTGTATATAAATATATTAAAAGTTATTTAAAAAAAAACAAAAAATCCATTCATTGATTTTTCACTCATACATTACATGTATCACATGTATTAAAATTTTTACACAATTATTATTATTATTTTCATTCATCAATTAATTGTATATATATATATATATATATATATATATATATATATATATATATATATATATATATTAATAGGTCTAAGATTTTTAGTGTCTTATCGGTCATCTATTTGATAAAATTGTTATCAAAAAAATAATAATAATAATAATTAAGTTATGATATCTGTCAAGTGTTAAAGCAATTGACTAAAAAAATTTTTTTAATTAGTTAATTGTAAAAACTATGTCTTTTAAAAACAACAAAAACAATGAAGAAAATCGRCCACTTCTTGGTGGTGGTGGTGGTRGTGGTGGTGGTAATGGTGATAGTTATGTGTCAACGGTGGCCATATGTCGGCGGCTTTATCATCGGCGGCCACTTTATCGACGACTACTACCAGTTATTTATCACATAACCGACACAGTTATCCTAATAGTAGTAAGTTTCCTATTAGTATATGTTTAATAATAATAATAATAATAATAATACTAAAGTATAGTTATTTTTTATAACTACTATATAAAAGTTATTATAAATTTTAGAAAAATTCATTCATAACATTAGTAACTAAATTTTTTTTACAATATAATAAATATATTTTATGGTATTATTTTTTAATTTAATTTATCATTTAATTAATAACAGTTATATCAATAAAATACATGTATAAGATTCTGTCTATTTCAAAGTACATTTATGATATTATAATTACTAATATAAATGATAAGTTATCAAATAAATTAGATATTATAAAAATTTTTATTTATTCATTCATTAAAATAAAAATAAAAATCTGTATGATTTTTATAAAAAAAATAATAATTTCATTTAATTAAAGTATTATTTAACTAACACTTAGAAAATAGATATTATATATTGATAAATAATAATAATAATAATACTAAATTTATAACTTTGCGGCAAAATTGCTTATTTTTAATTAATACAATTTTAATAATATAATAATTTGAAAATGTATAATAAAACTTTTATYATTATCATTAACAATATACTACAGTACTATATAAATAATAGACGGAAATATATATAAATAATTTAATAAAACTAAAAAAAAGTAATGATACCATTATTATAAAAGTTATAAAATATTTATACAGATATGCTATATATATTAATAAAAAAATTTTACTAAAAACTAAATTATTTTTCACTTTCTAATATTATACTTTTAGACATTATCTACAGTATATGATTTTAAAACAAAGTATAGATTTTTTTAAAATTGTAATTTATATCATAAAAAGTATATTACAAACAAATAGATAATTAATTAATTAATTAAATGACAGCAATAATTCAACAATTAATTAAATGTTCAAAAATAGATTTACCGAAAATCTACGACAAATGTCAACGATATTTGTGTCAACTATTGTTAGTACTGATATTCTGGTCAATTGTTTGGTCAATCTATGGCCAGCCGGCACTACCGCCAAACGGTCATCTCTATCATCTGATCCTATTGTTTACACTGTCGTGCATTTGTGGCAAACTATGTAAACTAGTGGCCTGTCCGCCACTATTTGGTTCTTTAATCGTCGGGTTTCTCTATGGCAACCTATTGTCGGTTGAATTGGACAATCAGTTATGTTCGGTACTTCGGTCGGCATCACTGGTATCGGTTCTACTTGAAGCTGGTCTTGAATTGGATCCGAAAGTGATTCGTAAGTTAAGTTTTGTAGCCCTGAGGATGGCATTCGTACCGATGATGGTCGAAGTAGTGGCCATTACATTTGCTACCTACTGGTTGATCCAATTCCCGATTAAATGGGGGTTTCTGTTGGGTTTTGTATTGGCTGCCGCGTCGCCGGCCATTGTAGTGCCCGGTATGTTGAATCTACAGAAACGCCAGCTGGGCGTCGACAAAGGTATACCTACACTAGTGATAGCAGCGGCCAGTATTGACGATATATTGGCCATCACCGGGTTTAGTATATGTTTGGGACAGGTGTTTACCAGTAATGAGTCGCTGGCCTGGACTGTACTCAAGGGACCGGTCGAGGCAGTGGCCGGAGCTTTGATAGCGTCGGCGATCGGCGTTTTGTTGTGGTATATCGTACTTTATATTATATACTGTAAAATATACGATAATTAAATAATAATGGTTTTTTAGGTATATCCCCAATAAGGACGAGTCAAAACTTGAACGTATTATCCTATTGATAATGTCGGGTGTGGCGGCCATGTTTGTCAGCCAATCGCTTGGTCTCGAAAGTTTCGGTACTATTGCCTGCATTACACTGGCATTTGTGGCGGCATTGAAATGGCGCGATACTGGCCGCGATCGCCCAGTGCTGGCCACATTAAAAGTATCGTGGTCAGTGTTTGAACCATTGCTGTTTGCACTGATCGGCTATCAGGTCAAGATAGCCGACCTACAGTCCAATGCCATCGGATTGGCAGTATTGGCACTGATCATTGCACTGGTATTGCGTACCGTATCGTCGATGTTGGTCATCATTGGTGCCAATCTTAATCTGAAAGAAAAAATCTATGTATCCATTGCATGGACACCGAAAGCTACTGTTCAGGCAGCTATCGGTTCAGTGGCACTGGATTTGGCCCGACAACGAGGCAATGATCCCCAACTCATAGAGTTTGGTACGTTTGTATTGACTGTATCCGTACTGTCCATATTGATTACGGCACCGTTAGGTGCCATTTGGATATCTTTTATGGGCTCTCGGTGTCTGAAAGTAGCCGTTCCCTCAGCGGTTGTCGAAAGTATTGAGATTCATGATAGAGGAGATGTTGTTGTTGTTTCCGCTGCCGTCGGCGGCGGCGCAACTGTTTCTGACCAAACGGTTGATTTAAAAACCCAATAAATCCTACAAACAAACAAAAAATCTGTATAACTATTGATTAACTTTAGCTGATTATTATTATTAGTATAAATATCTGTACCGGTAATTGYTTTTTTTTTTAAATATGTTTAACTATAATAATCAATACTAAGTTAATAATCAATAATTATTATCAAAACAAAATTAAAAATTAATCTATAAGTTATATCAAATACTGGTAAAACATTTATTATAACCTTATTATAAATATTAATTTTGTATTTTTAATATTTCATGCTTAAAATAAACATTAAATTTTATATAAATGATTTGTTTATTATTTTTTTATATAAATGACAATTAATTTGCTAACATAAATTATTTTATATGCTGTCAAAGTTTTTTTTCTGATAATGCTTTCTAACATTATTAACTGGTTTTTAATATTTATTTTACTAATCAGTTATTTTTAAAAATAAATTATATGCAATTTGCATAATCATCATAACTGAATATCTAGTCTATATAGACTGATATCAGTTATAATGATTTTAGACATATAAAACATAATCACAAAATTTTATTACAAACAAATAGATAATTAATTAATTAAATGACAGCAATAATTCAACAATTAATTAAATGTTCAAAAATAGATTTACCGAAAATCTACGACAAATGTCAACAATATTTGTGCCAACTATTGTTAGTACTGATATTCTGGTCAATTGTTTGGTCAATCTATGGCCAGCCGGCACTACCGCCAAACGGTCATCTCTATCATCTGATCCTATTGTTTACACTGTCGTGTATTTGTGGTAAACTATGTAAACTAGTGGCCTGTCCGCCACTATTTGGTTCTTTAATCATTGGTTTTCTCTACGGCAACCTATTGTCGGTTGAATTGGACAATCAGTTATGTTCGGTACTTCGGTCGGCATCACTGGTATCGGTACTACTCGAAGCTGGTCTTGAATTGGATCCGAAAGTGATTCGTAAGTTAAGTTTTGTAGCCCTGAGGATGGCATTCGTACCGATGATGGTCGAAGTAGTGGCCATTACATTTGCTACCTACTGGTTGATCCAATTCCCGATTAAATGGGGGTTTCTGTTGGGTTTTGTATTGGCTGCAGCGTCGCCGGCCATTGTAGTGCCCGGTATGTTGAATCTACAGAAACGCCAGCTTGGCGTCGACAAAGGTATACCTACACTGGTCATAGCAGCTGCCAGTATTGATGATATATTGGCCATCACCGGGTTTAGTATATGTTTGGGACAGGTGTTTACCAGCAACGAGTCGCTTGTCTGGACTGTACTCAAGGGACCGGTCGAGGCAGTGGCCGGAGCTTTGATAGCGGCGGCGATCGGCGTTTTGTTGTGGTATATCGTACTTTATATTATATACTGTGAAATATACGATAATTAAATAATAATTGTTTTGTTGTTTTTTTAGGTATATCCCCAATAAGGACGAGTCAAAACTTGAACGTATCACTCTATTAGTGATGTCGGGTGTGGCGGCCATGTTTGTCAGCCAATCGCTTGGTCTCGAAAGTTTCGGTACTATTGCCTGCATTACACTGGCATTTGTGGCGGCATTGAAATGGCGCGATACTGGCCGCGATCGCCCAGTGCTGGCCACACTAAAAATATCCTGGTCACTGTTTGAACCATTACTGTTTGCACTGATCGGCTATCAGGTCAAGATAGCCGACCTACATTCCAATGCCATCGGATTGGCAGTATTGGCACTGATCATTGCACTGGTATTGCGTACCGTATCGTCGATGTTTGTCATCATTGGTGCCAATCTTAATCTGAAAGAAAAAATCTATGTATCCATTGCATGGATACCGAAAGCTACTGTTCAGGCAGCTATCGGTTCAGTGGCACTGGATTTGGCCCGACAACGAGGCAATGATCCCCAACTCATAGAGTTTGGTACGTTTGTATTGACTGTATCCGTACTGTCCATATTGATTACGGCACCGTTAGGTGCCATTTGGATATCTTTTATGGGCTCCCGGTGTCTGAAAGTAGCCGTTCCCTCAGCGGTTGTCGAAAGTATTCATATTCATGATAGAGGAAATGTTGTTGTTGTTGACGCCGGCGGAGGCGCAGCCGTTTCTGACCAAACGATCGATTTAATAGCACAATAAATCCTACAAACAAACAAAAAATCGGTACAACTATTGATTAACTTTCGCTAATTATTACAGTATTATTAGTATAAATATCTGCAATTGCTTTAATAAAAAAAATATGTTTAAACTATAATAATCAATAATTATTATCATAACAAAAAAAACTAATCAATAAGTTATATCAAATACAATAATTATAACTTTTTAAAAATAAATATATTTATTTAATTAATTAAGTCAATTAAAAATTAAGTTATGGTAACTTATGTAATGTGAAAATAAATGTGATTACAATTGATATTTAATTTGAAAAAATAAGTCTTATATATTGATATACAATATATACTGTATATATTCATTGAAGATATTTAATATTTAAATAATTATATAGTTTTTTAAAAAATAATTTTCTTATTTTGTTTGCAAACTATATAATGAATTTTTCCGTTGATTGGCCTCTTCGACCAAATCGGGAAACAGTTTACAAAATGTCTTGTCTTTCAGATTGAAATCCCACGACTGAGCGGCTAATTCTTGTTTCATTTGATCGCTTGACTGGACAACACCAACACCATAGTCGGTGTCCAACATAAAACTAAGCAAACCGTTCAGTACGGCACCGACTGTCCACAGGGGTGACCAGGTTTTCGGATGATATTCGCTCATCGACATACAAATGCTGGCCTGCGGCCTGAATCGGCCATTCGGTGTCAGCATACGCAAGGCTGGCGGTTTGAATGGGAAATCCGGTGGAAAATTAACTTTTCCGTGATATATACCGCCCGTATAGGGACTATCCGGAGGTCCTCTCAGTACGTAATGCCACTCCAATATATTGCTTTCCAACGGATGGGCTGTCACATAGGGTATGGGATCCTGTAGTAGTTTTACGTAATCTTCGCCAAGTCGTTTGGTTGATATGGTCGACGCCTGACTGGCCATTGCTGTGTATGTATGTGTTTKTCTGTATGGATGTGTGTGTGTGTGTGTGTRTGTATGGTTTAGGTGGACAACCAAACCACTTAGTATGCCAACCAACCAACAAAAAAAAAAAWAATCACTAACTGTGTGTCCAAGTAACTAACTAACTAACCAACAACATAAAAAATAGTCACAWTTTTTTTGTTGAAAACTGTATAGTTTTAGGCTATACTTACAGATTTTATATTAACATAAGTATATCACATGTTTTTATTTCAGAGGAGTGTTTATATTTATAATTAATAAAAGATTATWACACACAGTGTGTATAGTGTAGTACTGTATTTAATACAACTAATACCTGTATATAATTTTTGTTGTTGAAGGGTATTATAAATAAATACTGAAATATATATATATATTTAATAGGAAAACAAAATAAAACAACAAAATATCTGTATTTAAAAACTTGTTTATAAAATTTTGTTATTTTTATATATATATTTTTTGTTGTTGAAGGGTATTATAAATAAATAGGTAGAGAAATATATATATGTACTGTAAATAGGAAAACAAAATAAAACAACAAAATTTTTATCTGTATTTAAAAACTTGTTTATAAAATTTTGTTATTTTTATATATATATATTTTTAATTCATGTGTAAAGTACAGTACAGTACGGGTACATACAGAAACAGGTATATAATACGCATACAGTTTACATTATTAAAGGATATACATATATGTATATACCGGTACATTACAGTACTGTATTATACTGTATTTGATTGATAGTAAATATTAAATAGTGATGTAATTTTCAATACACTATAATTTAGTAGAAAGTTTTCTTGAAAAAAAAATTTTTAGACCTAAAATATAACAACACTAACAAAACATATATAACTTATGGGTAACTTTAAAAAACAACTTTCGCTTTACAGTACACTATGATATCCTACTATATTATACAGTATTATCATACCGTTCCCCTCCTACCCTACCCTACCAATAGACAGTTACATTTATTTAGTATATGTGCTAGAGTACTATAGATATATATCAAATGTATCTTTAAATTTTTTTTTAATATCTTCAATTAAAAAATATATATACAATTTATTAATGATTATAATAATAAAAACTAAAAAGACAAACACAATATTGAAACTTAAATTTTTGTTTGTTGTTGATGTTGTTGTTGTTTAATGTATAACTTGTGACATTGGATATCAATGGCTGGCAAATGTTGGCTAAGCTGTACGGGATCTATGAGTACGGCAGTCGATATGTCCAGATCGCGGACATAGGCATCCCGGTGGGTGTACTCCCGTAGGATATAGTCGGTTCCCACCTAAACAACAAACACACCAAACAAACCCCCGTTATTTACAATACAAATAAAACAATAATAGATTGACATTTTTTTAGTGGGAACGGGAGAATAGGTATGAATATCTTTTTTTTAAAAAACTGAGACTAGACTGACCTCATGGTAGAGTCGGGTGTCATTCATGCGGACCAATACATTGTCGATACGGAGAAAATAGCGCATTAATATGAAAAACGATTGTTTCATAACTCTCTGCAAATAAATAGATAAATACAAAAAAATGAAATTATTAATACAAAAAAACCCGATATACTGGTCAAAACCCGATTGGCCAACAATAACATACAATTTTGACCGACAATTTGGCCACACCGTGATCGGCCAGTTCGTCCTCAAACAGATCCACTTCATCGTAGAATAGTATCTCGTCTTTTGATTTGAGTTTTTCAATGTCGATCCGTTCGTCAGTGTCCACCACCTCCACTACTACTACACTACCACCGTCTTCGTGGCCATCGGTTGTTGGCACTACCGATGATGTTGTAATCGTGCCCTTATAGTCGGTAGTAAACGTCCAGTCGAAGACTTTTTTCGTAACTTTTGTAAACTCGCTGTCAGCCCGAGCCTTCATCCATTCGGCGGCGGCATCGACTTTCAGATGGGCCGGCAGCTGCCGAGAGACCAGTCTCAGTGCGTCCAAACAGTTGAACTCTAGCCGAAAGCCGCTACTGTGGACAAGTGTTAGCCAATTGTTGGCGTAGGTCATGTCGGGCATGTGCGGCAATTCGAGTATCTGTTCGTAGCTGTTGAAAGAAAATAAAAAATAATTGAATGAACGGATCAGTTAAAGTGGAGATCACCGTTGATATCGGTGTGTCTCTCGACGACAGCTCTACGTACCGGCAGGTCATACACAGCCGATCCAAATCCATCTGAGAAGGCGGCGGCGGCGGCTGCTGTTGATGGCCATCATCGCCGGCATTGGTCAAGCTATCGGTGACGGTGTCAGCGGCGGTGTTGGCGATAGCGGTCTTAGTCTTGTCGCAGATGAACGGCGAGACACACTTTGATTGCAAGATATGGGATCTCTTTGTCGAGATTAGCCAATCGCTGGTATATTGGTAGCGAT
The DNA here is from genome assembly GCF_028296485.1 of Oppia nitens. Lineage (NCBI taxonomy): Eukaryota > Metazoa > Arthropoda > Arachnida > Sarcoptiformes > Oppiidae > Oppia > Oppia nitens. The sequence goes on from NW_026533209.1 coordinate 341,348, forward strand.
CTTCGTGTATGTTATTGATATCGGAGCTCTCGATGGTGGCCGACATGTCTTTTGTCCGCTAATAACAGCTGATCCAATCGTTTACCCGAAAAATATTTTAATTGTTTTATTATTAATAATAAAAATCATTGGATTTTCTTAGTTATAGTTAATTGAATGGACATTAAGTTTTATGTAATATTTTTATATTAGTTATTATAATATTAAAAGGTACTAATTTGTTGAGTACAATTATACAGTAATATTTGGGCCTTTTTTCCTACTATTAACTAAACTTGTACTACAGTATAAAGTAGACAATAAACAATTTATTTACAATTTTCAAGTAATAGTATACAAATGTGTAGCTATAAGTACAGTAAACACTGTTTATTAATACATAGTGTTCATGTAGTTATTATACAGTAGTTACAGTGTATAATAGTAATACAGTAGTAGTAGTGTATTGTAAGGAAAACAACAATAAACTAAAAACTTATTTAAAAATAGCAAACTTTTTAATAAATTTGTTGTTGAAATTATTTAATTTAAAAATAATATTATCTTGATAACTTTATTATTATTATTATTATTATTTATTACAAACTTAATTGAGTGGGGTAACAATTTAATAATTTTAATTTTATGATTTTTTTAGTTTATTTTTTATCTTATAATATATTTATTGTACTAAATGTTAATGTTTTCTTGCTTAATGATTTTTAGTTAAATAATTTTAATTATTTTTGGTTTTTAAATATTTGTTCAATTAACTAAATAAAATCTAACTAAAATTAATCTAAAAAAAACTATAAGTTATATTTTAAATAAAACTACTATATGATATATGCAAGCTAAAAATTTATAATAATTACTTAAAATATTATATAATATTATATTAATTTGCATTTAACATGATAATAATAATAATAATAGTGTATAATTATATAACTATTACAATCAAAAATAAATATTTTTGTTTGTTAATTAGATAATATTTAGATTATATAAAAAATTTTGTTTTTATAAAAGTCAATTTACAAAATCTATTAGTTATATAGATATAAAATTATCAAGTATCTTTTATATTGTGATTATAAATATTGTAACTAATTTTACACCACAAAAAAATTAAGTACTAATTTAAAAATATTTATTTAATTGTATTAAATATAGTATTTTTTAATTAAAGAAATCAAATAGTATTTTATTTTAAGTAAAAGTATATATAAATTAACTAAATTTTAATATTAGTAAACTTATCATAAAATGTGTGTTATTATAATTTTTATTTATTTAATAATTTTTAGTTTATTTTATGTAAAAAATATAATAAACTTTTTTTATTATATTACTAAACTTAGTAAACAAATAATTATGAATTATAAACAATATAATTATTAATTTAAATGTATTTAAAATAAATTTATTTATTTATTATTTCACATTTTATTGTACTTCAAAAATTATAACTATTTTATATTATCTTATAAATATAAAATGTTATAAATAAGTTGATAAAAAGTATAAATATTASATAAAAAATATATATATAAATAATAATAATAATAATATTTATAATCAAAAACCGTTATTATTATTATTATTATTACATAATTATTACAATAATAATAAAATTATTTWTATTTAAACGGATACATGTGCAAACTGTTAAAACTGTATCTAATTAGATAACCCCAACAACAACAACAAAAATTAAATAAATAATAAAAAAAATTGATACAGTATCATTTATTTATTTTTTTTAAACAAATTTACCGACTAGTAAGCATTATTATTATTTTTTTTTTAATTTTATGATTTAGTGATTAAATATTAATATTAAATTACATTTGCACTACTCTCTATATAATAATACAGTATTATAATAATAATTTAGTATATTATATATACTAGTAAGCAATATTTTTTAAATTTTATTATTTAGTGATTAAATACTAATATTAAATTACATTATGTTAGCAATAACTCAATCAAAATGTGATTCAAATAATATTAAACTATTATAATAATATTTTTTAATTAATAATATATAGTGTATATAATATATAATATATATGATTATTTGAAATTTAAATACAGTATATATTCAAATGTTATCAAATGTAATAAAAAAAAATAATACAGGAGTATTTTATTACATAATGTTATTTGAATATTTATTTATTTTATTTTTTTTAATAAAAAATTTAAGTGATAATTAAGATTTTTTTTTTGTCATATTATAATAAATTATGATATTTTTTCAATTTTAAATTAGAAAATATCAAAATTCAAGGCTATATTCATTTGAGATCTCTGTGGACACACACACACACACACACAYACATCAAATACCAACCAACCATACAAACTACCAGTGCTATTGGCTTTCAAGTGGATCATCACTTTTTTTATTAAAAAAAAAAAAATAAATTAAAAAAATATTTTTATTATTTGATTAAATTGATATMCATTTGCATTTTTATAAGCCGTTTATTTTACCGTAATCTTGCCGTCAGTAGTCGCCTACACATGTCTTTCACATTTGTTATAAATTATTAATAATTTTTTTTTATATATATTTATAATACACACACACACAYAGTGTAATAATAATAATCTACCGGTGCTTCCAATAAGTCGCTTATATAATATATATATAATGTAATTGTATAATACCTGTGCAACTAATAGCTAAGTGTTAATGTTGTGTAAAATTGTGTACAAAAAAATAATTTAATATTTTATTTTTTTTTGCGAAAAAAAATTGTAAATTATTTAGTAAATTARYAAAATTATTTAATTTATTTTTAATTTAAATATATGTATATATATATGTAGTATTAAATATTAATTTTTTAATTAATTATCAATTTTTTACAAGTGTTTTTAATATTTTTATTGTGGTTGTTTAGTTAATAATAATTTCAAACAAGTTTTGTTGTTGTTGTTGTTGTTGTTGAAACTAATTTATAATTTCTAATATTAAATTATTACACATATTAAGTGATAATAATTATAATATTATTAATATTGTGTAAGAAATTACAATAAAATAATAATAATATGAAATAACTTAATGCGATAACAACAACAACAACAAAAATAATTATCAATAATATAACTTATCTAAAATATTTTTTGTGTTTTATCAATTCAAATTTATATTAAAAAAAATTTTATTTAATAATTTATTTTTTTATTAACTAATAATTATGTGTAATCAATTGAAATTGTTTTCAAATAATTTATTATTATTAATTGTAATAATAATAATACTATTGACTAATTTATCTGGATTAATGGGAAATATTTTAGAAATACCCAGGTATGTGATAATAAAAAAATATATTTTATTTTTAAAAAATGTTTTTATATTAACAATTTCAAATGATAAGATAGGATATTATATTTTTTAAATAAATTAATAAAATTTTATTTTATAATATACCATGTATAGAATAGTGCTCGTTTAAATTGTTACAGTTTTATAAAAAAAATAAATCAAATTAATATACAGTATATATAAAACCTAAAATCAAGTTAATCAAGTAATAGATTAATTAATTATGATAATATATTACAACACATTTATTATAAATTATTTATAATAATAATAATTATTATCATTCAAAAAAAATAAAGATAATGTTAATAAAAATTTTTATTAATTTGCAATATTTTCTAATTTTTTTTGTATAAATTTTTTTTTTGATGAAAAAAATTATATTAGACATCATAGAGATGACCACTTATTGAATAAAATGCTATCGACTGATAGATATGACTATCGGTTTAGACCTGAAGGTATGGTAAACCAATTGTTAACTAATTTTTTTTTTGTCTAAATATATATATATGACTACTAAATAAACAATTTAAATAAGTGATAATTATATATATATATTTATATAACTAACCTAACTTTCCCGTATAAATAATATATGACGACAGCACACACTACCGTCAATGTTAGTCTAACATTGTTGGCCATATCGTCGCCGTCAGAGTCCAGCAATAGCTACGATCTGGAGCTACTGTTGCACCAGCACTGGCCCGACCATCGGCTACAATACGAGGACAGGGATGGCGGCGGCGACGGTGGTGGTGGTCAACACCACAAATACCTGAACGCATTGCTTCATTCGGATAAACTATGGATACCTGATCTGTATTTCATTAGACACGGCCGACTGCCGTCCCGTAAACATTTGGACGATTTGTTAACATTGAAGATAATCAGTGACGGAACCGTTTACTCTACCAATCGGTTTGATTATTATTATTATTATTATTATTATTATTATTAACTAAACCTTTACTACTAAACATCATATAACTAATAATTATTGTTTTTTTTTAATTAAATTTATTCATCAATTACTAATTATTATAGATATGATATGCAGATAAACTGTTTAGCCGATAACATACGGTTCCCGTTTGATACAGTCAAATGTCGATTTGCTATTGAAAGCAAATACAGTTTAGTTTTTATAATAATATTGTTTTTTTTAATTTTTAAATTACTAATACTAATATAGATTTTTTTTTAAAAAAAACAATAATTAAATTGTATTTTTGTTTAAAATCTACTCAATTGATAGTATCTAATGAAAGACAACAGTTAGAGCTGGTATGGGATGAGCCAGCACTGGTCAGTTCGGGGTCGTCTATCAACACCGACATCAACGGTGCTGGCTATCTAATTGGTACCACAACCAGCGTATGCCTATCGGAACTGAACAGTTTGCGCGATAACTACAGTTGTCTTGACGTTGAGCTAGTATTCAAACGAGACATATCCTACTATATTAGCGTTTATTACATCCCGACACTTGTGTTGCTGTCATTGATATATCTGGGCTTTTGGTTGCATACAAGTTCACTGGCGATGATCACCACCGGCCGTATAATCATCAACACCGGTAGTCTATTGGCACTGTTGACTCTGTTTGTATGGTTTCGACACACACTACCCCTGTCGGCAGAGTTGTGGACAATTAATTTGTGGCAATTTGTATCCATGTTATATGCGTTTGTCGGTCACATTGTTTTGATAGTCCAATGGACAGTCAGTCGTCGTGACATTGATTATACAGATACCACCGATTTTGACGACGACGACGACGACAATGACGATAATATTGTTGGCCGTCAACGGCTGCCATCAAATGGTGTACCCGAAGAGATCGAGATGAAAGCGCCACTGTGTGGTCGTAATAGCCGGTCGTCGGCAATAGAGATGACACCGATCGGTGGTCAGCATCAGCAGTGCAATGATGAATCGTCATCCAATGATATCAATCATTATCATCGGCAACGGGGCGTCGACAGTAGTCGTCCAAAAACAATGTCCACCAAGTGGTCAATAGGGCGCCGGCGGCGGCGGTGGCGACAGCACCGCAACAGCCGATGGATATCAAACAACTTGTTGGACAAGTGTTGCAAATATTTGTATCCCATATCTTATGTCATGTTTTTGGTCTACTATTTCATTGTTAATCATTAAATCATTAATTTTTTTTAAAAAAAAAACATTAATATATTGTGTGATTATAAATATTGTAACACATTTATAGCCCTATTAATTATTTAGTTTTTCTACTGTATAATTAATTTTGTTTTTTTTAATGAAATATATATCATATATATTAATAACTAAATTATATCATATATATATAAATTTTTTTTTAAAAAAGTTTTAAATAAAATAAATATTATTTTTGATTTTTATTTAACAGATTTTAATGCCGTTTGAAAACATTGCTTCAGTTTCATAAACTCTTGAATACATAGATCTTTGCGTACGTTTTGGATGTCATTGATTTCAATACATTTGCCATACAATTGACTCTTTTTTTAAATAATTAAAAAAATTTAAATTTTTAGTAATAATTAATTAAATTAATTAAATTAATAATTAATTGCAAACCTCTGGCAAACACTGTGTGAACGCATAGGGAAAGTGTTGTCTCAAACGTTTGGTTGCATTCAATACACTGTTTGTTGCATTGTTTGTACTATTCATTGCTATTATATATTTATCATATGTTTTATTATTATTATTACAAAAAATAATTTTATTCACAATTATTTTATATTAAATTTTAAACTAAAATTTCAATGATTATGATATCAAACAAACAAAACATTAATATTATTACTAAAAATTGAAAACACAATTGTTATGCAATGCATACTAGAGTATGCAGTTTGTATGCAAACGGTTTGGTTCTACGGTCTAAACCAAATAAAATTGATTAAAAAAATTTTTGTTATTAGTTTTGTTATAAACTATTTTTTACTGTGATTTAGTTTTAATTTTTGTTTTAAAATTACATTAATTTTTTCTAAATATATACAAACTTAACGGTTTGGTTGTTATATAATTTACACAATAATTTTTATTTTGGTTATCGGTTTGATTCCCGAAAACAAACCAAACCAAACACTTAACTGTTTGTATAATAACTCTAATGTATAACAAAAACAATAACAACAATAATAACGTTAACTTTCTATTGAAAACACGTGACACGTGTTTGTATTGTTATTATTATTATTATTATCGTTAACTTTACCGCTACTACAGTACTAGTGGTCACCAAAAACAACAAAAATGGTCTATAAATTCCCGATCGGTACGTATCTGCGATGATGATGACGATTGGCCAGAGATTGGCCGCCGATTATCATATAATAAATGATTTACTTTTTTTTTCGCGGCGCGGATCTAATCGCGGATTTGATGACAACAAACAAATAGCTCACTGGATGTACAAACGATATCCGACGGTAAGTGTGCGGTCACACCATCACCGCCGCCGCCGACCAATCACTTGATTGTTTGACCATTTAATTGATTGTATTTTGTTTACTTCCGCAGACATCGGTCGATAAGCTGATGCCGCGGATGCGCTATGAGATCCATAAGGAGACCATCAAAGTCAAGAGCGGTCCCCGTTGGCGACGTGACATCCTGGGTCCCGATGCCCGACTCAAGGCCATTGCCGCGTCGGTTACACATCTGGTACGCGAAGAACGAATCGAATTGGGCTATTGGAGGGGTTGGGAGATCAGAAACTATACCGAACGGGTACGACCACCACCGCAGCGGCGGCGGCTATTATACCGGCCGCGAGATAATTGCCAATTGATTTAAAATTAATTTATGATATGATTTGTTTTTTGGGAACCGCTCTGTAATCACTGATGATGATAATGGATGGATGGATACTAAAACAGTTGATTATGGATGCCATCCGATATGGCGACTGTCATCGGCCAACAATGGAAACGGCCGATTTTTATCTATTGGTAAACTATTGGTTTATCATTTTGAATTATTTTTAACTTATTGATCACCCAAATTGATCCACAATTATCACTATTATTATTATTAATTATTTACTATTACTGTTTTTTTTTTAATTCAGGACAAGAGTCTGATCCATAAGCTGTTCAAAGTGTTGGCACCGCGTTATATGAATTATAGCGAATCGTTTACCAAAATGTTTGTTTTGCCGATCGAAGTGGAAAATACTTTGAAACAATCGGGAAAAGGTGTCTTCTATGATGTCAATCAAGTGGCTGTACTCGAGCTGAAAGGAAATCCATTGCCGCCGATACTGAGGCCACCATTGAAAAGTGATCAATATCTGACCAATGTCCTATTGAAAGCGGCCAAACGGGACTACTATATGGAACGGCAAAAGTCGTCGGGTGGCGCCGCCGCCGCAACCGCTGATAATACTAACAAATAATTATTATAATTTTGAATCTATTTTTTTCCGTAAACTGTTTTTTTTTGTTTATCGGTAATAATAATAATAATGATGACAACTATTACCGGTATATTAATATTATATGTTTAATAACTATTTATAAATTTAATATTTTGTAAATTAAGTCATGATATATATATCGTAAGTCATATTATATAATCTGTTTTTTTATTATCAAATAAATAAAAAATAATTTATTGTAGCAATTCATTGGTGTTTTTAACAAACAAACAAAAAATATTTTATTTGACTATTAAATTTAAAAAAAAAACATTTTATACAATATTTAAATTTTTATTGCTATTATTGATGACGATTTTTAAGAGGTTTTTTTGCATTAATTTTCTGAATTTTATTTTTTTTAGAAATATATATATAATTTAAAAATCTTTAGTACATTTGTATTTGTTTTTTGATGGCATTTATTATTATCTAATATTTACTGTATATTTAAGGAAAAAAATATTGATATTTAAGTAAAATTGTTTTTATAATAATTATATAAATATTTGCTATGTTTCTAAAACTTAAATATTATATTTCTTTGTGAGTTATTTTCAAAAAAAAAATAAACTATAGTATTGATATCTTATATACTGTATTATTGTTTATAAATATAACTTTTATACTAAAATACAGTATTATTAAACAAACAAAAATATTAAATATTCTTGTATTTAATTACGTATACTTACAGGAAATCTGTCATTTTTGTTGATTTATATATATATAAATAATTTATTGTTTTAATAAATAAGTTTTGTTATTTAAATAAATAGATATATCAAGTTTTAAAGTTTATATTTTTTAATATAGCAATCCTATTATAATCAAATAACTATTGGGATATCAAATAATCAAATTCTTAATAAAAATTACAATATGTTTATTGGTTTCCAATTTAAAAAAAAATTATTGATATAATAATGATTTCATATTATATGTAAATAAATATCCTAAACATTTATAGTATATATACGGTATATAGCGGTATATAAGCACTGGTATCTGTCTATATAACTATTTAGTACAATAATTGTATTTATCTGAGATTATCTGAGAAAAATACTACTGTCCTCTTAAAATAAATCACTACTAAACTTAATGTGTATAATAATTACTAAAAAATATTAAAATAATTTTTTTTATATTTTAATTAAATTCTGTAATTTTAATATATTAATATATACTGTATATATATATATATATATATTTAAATTACAGTACATAACTGTACAGTAGTTATATTGGGACAACTATTTAATTAACTTAAAATCAATGGATCAAAATAAGGGTAATTGATTTTGTTTTCAAAATAACAATTTATTTAATAATAATAATAATATAACAAAATTAATTTAATTAACACAAAAAACCACCCATTGTTTTAATAGATAATAAATCTGGTACATCATCATCACCATCGACAGCAACAACAACAACAACAACAACAACAACATCATCATCATCATCATCAACAACAACAACTGATACTAATACTACCCCTAAAGTTGATGACTTTATGGATCAATTGACCGAAGTTATAGATGCCGGATCACACGGTATATTATATAAAGTGCAAAACTCGCTAAAAGACCAGTCGTATGCCGTGAAAGTGGCTACACTTCACGGTTAGTATAAAGATAATGACAATTAACAGTTTAAATTTTAGTAATATAGTGTGTACAGTTAACTTTATGCTAAGCAAGGTAACTTAGTATACAGTAGTACCTTATATTAGGTAAGTTATATACAGTACCTTGCTAAATCATTAAATAATATTATTGAAATTTATAATTTTAAGTGGCATATAATTGTAGTACAGTACTGTATATATTATTGTATAATTAATAGAAATAGAGATTTTGTTAAAAAAGATTTTTTAAAAATAAATTTTATTTTAATTAACAAAAACAACCTACCTCCTGCTCCCACCCACCCCACCCCCACAATAGAGTGTGAGGAACGTGATGTACTGGAAACGGAGATCCTATGTCTGATGAGTGCCCGTTCAAAATACGTGACCGCCTATTATGATCACAAAATAGTCAACGACCAGTTATATTTGCTGATGGATATCAGTACCGGTAATCTACAAAATCTATTGGACGTCAAACCTAAGATATGTCGCCGAAAATCGGGTGATCCTATTGGCGTACCCGAGTTTTATCTGACCGCTTGGATATTCAAACTATTGTTGGAAGCTGTCAATCATATACATAGTCTCGATCCGAAAATCATTCACCGGGATATCATACCGAAAAACATATTGATTGAAGTGAACGGCTTTAATGACAGTTATGTCAAACTGTGCGACTTTGGCGTCTCTACTCAATACCCGAATGTGTATAATAAGAAAAACACTACCAATGCCGGCACTACAGAATACAGGGCTCCCGAAGTTCGCGAATCGGGTAGCGATTATGACCATCGGGCGGACATCTATTCGGTGTCCATTGTCGGTGGCCAATTATTTGAACTAACAAATCACAATGATATAGATATACTTGAAGCTTGGTAAGTTTATGTTTGTTTGTTTGTTTTTATTTACTAGGGTTAATTAAAAAATAATCTTGGTAATAATCTGGATATTTTTGTTTAAATTTCCAGTGATTCCAGTCTATTAAGACCGGGAGCCTATTGTAGGGAACGGCTGGCAAAGATTTATGACTGGCTGTGTCGTATGCATAGAACGAATCCCGCTGGCCGACCCGATTGTGGGCAAGTGTTAGACGATTTTGGTAACTGGAATTTTCCGATGGACAAAATTATGATGATATGGATGGCCAACTATAACTATAGATTCTGGAAACTGGTACCACCCGTCACACCCGATCAACCTAACGAAGAGAATGTTATGGTTAGGGCCGGACTCGACCGATACGATAGTCTACAGAAGCTTATCGCCAAACTGGAGACACCCGAGTGGTCGGAACTGTTGGACGCAGTGTTTACCGAAAACAGGTATAGACTGTGAAATCAAATGGGAAATCAAAAGTTTTGATCACTTGATTAATGATTAATATTTGTAATAAATGTTTTTTTTAAATTGAATAATACTATTAATACAGTAATAATGTAATTATTTATATTAAACATTGTACTTTATTAAACTAATAAATAAAATTTATAAATAATAATAATATTTTTTAGCTATTTAGATATCTAAAAATAAATTTATTATTATTATTGAAATACAGTACTATATTATTTACATATATATACAGAATTTATATAAACAAATAAATTTATTGTTTATAAAATTATAAAAGTCTATGAATTATATGATGCAATTCGCAAAAAATAATAATATATTAAATATATACTGGTATTTAATTTCATAGATTTTAATTTAATAGTATATCTGTTTGTTTGGATATATCAATATACGGCAAATACAATACATATGTAATCTAATATATCATTGTTTATAGGATTTATAAAAACCAATTATTTATAATTCAATTAATAATTGATCTCAAAAAATTTGTTGTATAATCTATACAATGGATTATATTTAATATGGAAAATATTTTTTGTTGTTGTAAATATAAAAATAAATAATTTATTATTACTTTTGAAATTTTGTTATTTAAATAAATAAATTATTTATTTAATAAATTTTTTTTAATACACTTACATATCAGTTGTCTATTTGATATCGACAATGACTTAAATATAATTTTAAAAAAAAAATTATTTATTTATTTTTATAAATATTGTAAACCTATTAATCCAAACAAGTATTGGGATATTTATAATTTAATGATTAATGAGTATATTAATGCTAATAATAATAATATTGGTTTCAAATTTTTTTATACACAAACAATGATTTCAGATTACTTATTAAAAATCTAAATAAGTTTTAGGGTATAAATTAAAGCACTGGTATCTCTATAATGGCTATAAGTTTTTAAATTGTATTAATAATTGGATAGTAATCACTACATAATACTCTACTACTGTTAATATATTTAAAAAAAATAATGGTTCAAAATAACGGTATTGAAATTATTTTATTATAACCCATAAAAAATTATTATTAATAAATTTACTTAATAAAACAATTTTTTTAATTGGTACTTATTTATTTATTTTTGACAGATCCATCGACACCATCACCATTGAAAATAGATGATCATGGTACATTTGGCTATTCAATTGAAGGTAAATTTTTTAAAAATAGTAATATGCAATTTAATAAATTATTCTGTATAATTACTATATATATATATATATATATATATATATAGATTCGAAAATAAATTATATAATATTAAACTAAATTATAATTATTATATAAAGTTAGCTAGTTAATATTTGCTAACATATTAACTAGATTGCTAAATAAAATTTTAATTGCCAATAAATAATTTTAGTACTGTCCCTAAATTTAAATTTAATAATATAATTTTAATATGAAAATAAATTAAAATATCAATAATTATTAAATATACAAAATAAAATTTAAAAAATTACCTACTAGCCTCGGCACCATTATCTATGGATACAACAACTACTACTACTATTACCCCGAAAGTTGGTGACTTTAGGGACCAATTGACCGAAGTTATGGATCAGGGATCACACGGTATGATATATAAAGTACGATATCCGCAAACTAACCGGTCGTATGCCGTGAAAATTGCTACACTTCACGGTTAGTATTAAATATATTAATTATAATTTTTTTCTTAATTAAATTTTTAAACTTAAATTTAAATATAATATGACATAATTATTATTATCAAAACCAAACAAACCCATAGCTGGTGAGGATAGTAATGTATTGGAATGGGAGATCAATTATCTCATGAGCGCCCGTTCAAAATACGTGACCACCTATTTTGATCACGAAATCATTGGCGATCAACTATTTCTATTGATGGACATCAGTGCCGGCAATTTACATCATCTATTGGACGCCAAACCTGGTATATGTCGGCGAAAACCGGGTGATCCTATTGGTGTACCCGAATTTTATCTGACCGCTTGGCTATTCAAACTATTGTTGGAAGCGGTCAATCATATACATAGTCTCGAACCGAAAATCATTCACCGGGACATCAAACCCGAAAACATATTGATTGAAGTGAACGGCTTTGGGAACAGTTATGTCAAACTGTGCGACTTTGGTATCGCTACCCATCAGCCGAACAGTGATAAGCTGAAAAACAGCACAAATATCGGCACCGGTCACTATATGGCACCCGAAGTGGCCGTTTCGGGTCGCGATTATGATTATCGGGCAGATATATATTCGGTGGCCGTTGTCAGCGCCGAATTGTTTGAACTATACGGCGATAATAACGATATCGATATACTAGCAGCTTGGTAAGTTAATTACCCCCGGGTTAAATTAATACCCGATAAAATAAAATAATTATTTTTACACTAAATGGCAATTATTTCTCTGACCCCCCAGTGATTCCAGTTTACTAAAACCGGGAGCCTATTGTAGGGAACGGCTGACAAAGATTTATGACTGGCTGTGCCGTATGCATAGCACGAATCCCGCCGACCGACCCGATTGTCGGCAAGTGTTGGCCGATTTTGATAACTGGAATTTTCCGATGTCGAAAATTATGACGATATGGATGGCCAACTATAACGATAGATTCTGGAAACTGGTACCACCCGTAACACCCGATCAACCTAATGAAGACAATGGTTAGGGCCGGACTCGACCAGTACGCCAGTCTCGATGAGGTTATCGGCAAACTGAAGACATCTGAATGGGCGGAACTGTTGGACGCCGTGTTTACCGAAAATAAGTTTAAGTTTTGAACAAAAAATATTTGGAAATTGTTTTCCAAATTTTTTTTTTGATAATAAATTTTATTTAAAATTTTTAGATATTAATTGAATAACAATAATACAGTAAATATATCCCTACTATTACTTATAACTGTATTATTAGTATTAAATATCAATATATGTATTATTATTTTATTATTTCTACTAATTATGCTATACTTAAAAAACAAATCATTTATTAAATATATTAATTATTATAATTACTAACTATTAATATAATCTTTATATAAATAATGATTATTATTATCTATTAATTATTACTACTAATTATTATTATGAAAGTTTTTTTTATGATAACTGTATAAACCTTACTTGAAAAGTAAATTAAACAATTTTTTTTAAAATAAACTAAAAATATTTTATATAATTTCAAAAATCTTTATTGCATTGAATCTGTATTTTGATGGCATTATTGTCCGGTTCTATCATTTTGTTGAAAGCGTCCATCGATTGCTCCAAACGGTACTTATGAGTGACCAGTGATTTGATGTTAACTTTTCCCGTTTCCAGCAAATGTATAGCCATTGGAAAACTGTTTGTTTTTTTTTTGGTGAATGGGTTTTAGTTAATAGAAATATAATTACCGATATAAACAATAAAAAAACATTATCTAAAGTTTTGATACCAATTGCGATAAGTAAACACTCCGACAATGTCCAGCTCACGAATCGCTACGGTAACCAATGGCACCGTTACCTGTTGTGGGCCGAGACCAATCAGACCAACTTTACCGGCTTTACGGGTAGAATTGATGGCCACTTGTGTGCTATTCTCGCTACCCGTACATTCCAGTGTTACATCAACTCCCTGTCCTCTTTCATTGCCAAGTATTTGGTGGATAATGTCGTCAATACCATCATCAGTGGAACTCTTGGTCGGATCAATAAGTATAGTTTGGTCGGCGCCCATCTGTTTGGCCACATTTAGTCGGAACTCATTGATGTCTTAATTGATTTATTGATTACTAACTGAATTAATATAGTAAGCAATTAATAACAAAACGAAAAATACCAGTAATAATGACTTTGGCGGCTCCGTAGGCTTTAGCCACAGCCAAACACATCTGACCGATAGTACCGGCGCCGCATATCAATACTGACTGACCGATGGTTAGCTTTACACGACGTACGGCCTGTACGGCTACGGTCAACGGTTCAACCATAGCTCCCTCTTCGTAGGTAATATTAGCCGGTAGTCTAGTTTTTTTTGGGGGGGGGTGTGAGGTCAATCATAGTTAGATATATACCGTTCCTCTAAGAGACCCTAGAGAAACACATAGACATACTTGAAACAAAAATCAGCCGGGTGTGTAAACTGTCTGCACAACATTCCCGGCATTGGCGGTACACCCTTGAGTTGTATGTTAGCCATCGGACAGTGATTATAGATACCGGTTTTGCAATAGTTGCACCTGCGACAGGGTACTGCCGGCTCGATGGCTACCCGATCACCGGCTACCAAATGTTTGACATTGACACCTACTTTAACTACCAGTGCGCTGCACTCGTGGCCCAATACTTGCGGCTGGTTTATGACATATTGGCCGATACCTCCCTTTTTCCATAGACTAATATCACTGCCACATATGCCGCACGAATGTGTCTTACATAACACCTCTGGAGATGTTATTAATTAGAGAAACAAAATTACTTCATATAATAATTATGTAATTTTTTTTGTTTACTTATTTGATTATTAAAACAAAATTTATATATTAAAAAATATATTAAGTATTGCTATGCCATACCATTAGGTCCCGGTTCTGTAGCTATGGGTAGTTCCTTATTCTCTAAACGCAAGTCACCTGTTTTATGTAAAACCAGTGATAAATTATCATTGATAGACATTATGGGATAAATAAAAATTATAATTATTTAAAAAAAAAAATAATTTTGAAAATCTCTTTACTGTTATATACAGTAATATTAAATTAATATTTTTATGACAAGTTTTATTGTATATTATATATATTGAATTTACTGTAAAATAAAAAGTTATACTAATTTTTTTTGTTTCAAATACAGTATAACATATCATGATTATACAATGATGATGATTAATCAATATGTGATACTATAGTATTATATATAAAATATTTATCATAAAACTTATATGACATAAGCTTAACTATAGCTATATTTTGACACTTTTAGCTATTTTAACAAAAAAAAAAAAAAAAAAAAAAATATTACTACTATTAAATAATATATTGTATAAATTGTGCAAAAATTATTATAAATGTCTATATATATATGATATATGTTGTTTGTATGATTGATTGATTAATAATATTTCCAACAATACTGTATTATATAATACATACAGAATCTATAGAAATAAATTAGTGATAAATCAAATAAAAATAAGTTATTAAACATATGGTTTTTTAAATACATAAAAAATATAACTTTATTATTATTATTAGTTATTAATATAATTATTATATTATATAATTTATTATTAAAATAATGTTCTCTTATCATAAATATAAATAATCCAAATGTTTATTTGAATTATTTATTTATTTTATTATAAAAAAATAAAATAAAAATGAGTATTATATTTATATAAAAAAATACTTAATGAATGAATCAGTGCAAAAATTTACAGTAAATGAGTTTATAAAAAATGTTTTTTTTAAATTAAAAAATACTAATATATTATATTATAAAATAATTATCAATATTACTCATAATATTGAGGTAATTCAGTAAATGATAGTTTTCAGCCAATGATTATATGATAAAAATTTATCATAAATTTAAAAAAAATCATATCATATGTACCGTAGTATTAATCAATGCTTTTATCGCTCAATAGTCCGCTATCTATTAGACTATTGCCGCCGACTATAATCCTGTCATCGGCGGTATTGGCCAACACATGGGTCAACTCAATCGGCTCATCATCCGCATCACTACTGCTGATAGACGGGTTTGTCGGTGTACTATCGGTGCCGACGCCGGCGGCGGTGGCCATCTCCCGCTGGCAGTGTAACAATGCATTTTGGCGGCGCATTTCGTTTTTATAGTACTGCTGAAATTTGGTCACCAATACCGGTATCGGTAGTGCAATGACTACTAGACCGCACATTGAACAGACAACACCGACTAGTTTGCCGTACGGTGTGGCCGGAACCATATCACCGTAGCCGACGGTAGTCATTGTAATGGCTGCCCACCAAAATGTTCGCGGGATCGACGAAAATGTTGTCTCGTGAACATCGCGTTCGGCAAAGTAGACCAAACTGGAGAATACGATGACTGCAATCGTGAAGAATAGTGTCACTTGGATTAGCTCGCGATAGCTGTGGCGTACGGCATAGCCCATCGATTTGAGACCAGGTATATGGCGGCTAAGTTTCAGTACCCGTAGCGTACGTAACGTAACAAACATTTGACGGGCAACATACAGGTGCTGGGCCTCGAGCCGTGTTTGTACCAGAGCTAGATTGACATAATATGGCAAAACAGCGCACAAGTCTATAATGTTTAGCCAGCGTCTAAAGTATGACCACTTGTTGCCGGGTGTGGCCACAAATCGGAGTACACATTCAAGGGTAAACCATACGATACAGATTAGTTCGAGTAGACTGAGTACTGGACTGTCCTCTATTTCGCGTCGGGTCGACGACAACTGTCCACTAGGATTGTTGTTGTTGTAGTTGTTGTCCATTGAACTAACTATTACCACTACTGTCGATAGTATAATGTATAGGATGGTTACGGCAGCAAATAGCCGGCCCAACCACGATGATTGTGGCCGCTCCAGTAGCTGCCAGAGCCGATGCCGATAGTCGACACACCGGCCATCGCCACCTTTGACCTTCAGTGACCGTTGTTCTCTGGCGGCCAGAAGTTCGGCTTCTATTTGCATTTGTTCGTCAAGTTTCTCTTTTTTATGGTCATACCGGTGCCGACAACACTGGTCAATGTGCGACTCGCACACTCCCCAGTAGTCCAGTTCGGCGCCGACCGCAGCCACACAGTGGCCGTCCTGTAGATGAAGTTTACCGGTTCGGTAAAAATCCAAAACGGCCGCAAATATTGTCGGCTGCCGATCGAAATAGTATTCGTTGGCCGTACTGTCGTATGTGTCGCACAGTCGCCGGCCAACCGCTTCGTCGGGAATTGTGTGCCGCAGTCGGCCGAGCCGTGAACGCGGCAATCGGTTCAGTGTTTGCCACATAACTTCGTGTCGGACGCCGCCGACATTGAGTATAACTTTTTCATGGTTACCGACGGGTAAAKTAGTCGGACTACTGGCCAATAATATTGTTGACATAGTTTTTTAATATATATATATAAAAAATATTAACTAATATTTGACAMCAAATGTATTGTTTAAAAATAAACTAATTTATAATATAATAAAAACTTTTTTGTTTTGTTTGTTTGCCTAAAAAACAATTCAACCGCGGTTAAATATTTAACAAAAAAAAACAAAACAAATAATTTAATACATTTTTAGTATAGTTATACTGACTTTTACACACAMAAAAATTGTATCTAGTACATATTTTCAAAATGATATACAGTATTTTTTATGTATATATATATATATATWAAAAAAAACTTGTTGTAATTATTTAGAAAATTTGTTATTTATTTATATAAATATTTATATATATATTATTTTTTTGTTATTTTCAAAACTCCTTTATGTGAATAAACTGCTACCACCAGTATATAACCTACTGTATAAATACAAACTGGTAAATGTATTCAAGGTCTGTTAGCTCAAGCTGACAGTGCAAATGTTTTTTTTTGTGTTTTGTGTGTATATAGAGTACAGTATAGCTTGTTTTTGGGGACTGTCCAACCCTTTCCTCTCCCCCATCAAATGCKAAACCTACCCCCAAACAGGGGGAGGGKTGTATATATTTATTATTATTATTATTGATAGATAAGCGCTCTAAAAWCAAAAAATGGTACCCAATTGAATAAAAAAATACCCGTAATAATAAATTGCTACTTAAACTAATTGTATTTAAAAAAAAGTTCATAATTTTAACTTTATTATAAATAATTTATTTTTTAAGTTTATTATTTTGAACAAATATTAAATTAATGGAAAAACAGTTATTAAATTTATTCATACATTAAATTGTTTGAAAATTATTAATATTATTACAGTATTATTATTGTTTAAAAATTAATTTTAACAACAACAAAAAATACAATACAAAATTAATACTTTTATTATTATTATTTATTTTACACAAAATAAAACCAATATATATATATATAAATCAGTGATAAATTAGGATAATTATGATATATATTATATAAATTGAATTTTTTGTAAAAATTACAATTTCAAAATTTAATATCAATATTATTATTTTTTTTTGTTTTAAACAAACTAATGAAATGGTTTTCTTTAAAAATTCAATTATCCGATTTCAAGCACCCGATTCCCGCRACCCGATCCCGCGCCCCCACCACCTGAGTGACTAACTGGTCAATCGGGTGCACACGTCTTCGCCYTTTTCGCGGAACTCCTCGATTTTGGCAATACGTGACCCGAACTGAATGGCCCGTTTCAGATGATGGGATGTACGGCACAGTCCTAATCGRTCGGCCACCTGACGTAACAGTAGTTTTTCGCCAGTACTACGATCCAGACGTAGGTCACACTTATGCCAAACGGGTATACCGTTCAAAAAGTTGATAACATCTTCATCGAGAAACGGATACCGTGGTTCGCGGCCATGATCGCTGGCCACCCGATCGTCGCGTCCCAGATTCCGCGAAGACAATCGATCCAATTCGAGTGCAATTTCGTCGATCAGACCGCTGAGGCCTTGTTTGTCGAATACACGCCGATGGCGGGTATAGCCGGCCAGCTGTTCGTCGGCTCCCATACCCAACAGTACTACTCGGGCGGGCGTTTCGTAGACTTTCGTAACCATATGTTCTTCCATTAGTAGACCGCGACCGTTGGCGGCAAACCAAATGGCGCAACCGATACTGTCGTCGAGTACCGTTTGCGACGGTTTAACCAAATACTTGATATGTTTGTCGCGCATAGTCTGTAGTTCTTCTTTCGAGACATAGATGGACACGAAATTCCAGCGCCGATTCGGTCGCAATGCTTTCAGTTCGTCCCAAGCTTTCAGTCCGGTTTCCCGATCGGGTGCATCGTTGTCGAAGGCAACGTTCAACAGGTCAATCGGCAGAGCCGGCGGTACACATTCATCGGCCAACAGTGCAATGATTGTCGAGTCCAGACCACCCGAAAACAGTATGGCTGTCGAAGCGTGTGTACACTCCTTGTTTCGCTGTCGACTGTTCAACATCTTATTGATCAACATGTCCTGCTGTATGGGTGATGTTCCCAGAATGTCGCCCTCGCTATCGGATGAAAATTCGGCCACMAGTTCACCGCCATCGTCATCGGTAGTCAAACCGTTTTCGGTGTCATCCATAGTACGGGCAAAACATTTCTTGCACAGTGTTTGCTGATTATGACACCGGCGTCGCAACGATTGCCGCAGAACTTCGATAAAACCTTTGATCACTTGTTCGGGTATTTGCTGGTCATCTGAATCGATCGGCTGAGACAATCGATTCAGTGGTACAGTTATCGGTGATTTCAGTGTCAGCGATACATCATTGGCGGAGGAGATTATTTCGGTRCCCGAAATTTGCCGATTCCACGGATAGTGTCTGATGTCGGCAATGGTATCTTTTAGCGGACGATCTGCTGATAGATCCAAACAATAGACACCGTTGGCCGGTATTTCTGACCACTCGCGAGCCGGTTCCGACTCGAAATAACTGATTGAACTAATGATAAGCACCTGATCCCGGGCATCGGTATTCCAGCACAGACTACGGCGTCCCAGCAGATCTCTGCCGAACCAAAAGCGGCGGCGATTTGAGTCCCAGTACGTAAAACTCCAGGGACCGCATATCCGGGACAGTTTGGCCAACATTTCCGCATCGGTCAAACAGTTGGCCAGTTCGCGCATCATGGCTTCGGTATCTGATTCGCTATCGTCGACAGTCATACTGCCGGCAAATACCTGACCGTTCCATTGCAATACATTGCCGACGGAGTCCATYAGCGGCTGATCGCACGGTTCGCGTCCGCCGCGTAACTGTAGAACCGAACTCATCAGACATAGCTGTAGTCCTGAATGATAATCGGCTCCACCGACAGGTATCTGAAGTTTGGCGAACTGGTCGGGACCTCTGCGGCACAGAAAATGCCGAATCGATTCGTTATTATTGATCTGTAAATTAAATTAAATAATTAATTATTTTAATTAATTAAATTTCATTAACAACTTTATTATTTTAGTAGTAGTTATAGTTATATTAGTATTTTTTTTTAGTAATAAATAGCAATAAAAAAAAAAGTTTTTTGATAAAAATTATGATATATATATATATATATATATTGTGCTATAATTAGAAGTTAATAGATATTAGAAGTATAATAATAAAACTGCGATAAAAAAAACTTTTTTTTTGTTTGTTATCAAACTAATAATAAAACGTGAAAACTATTAATATATTAAAACTTATTATATTATTATTATAGTCGTTGAACTTTGTCTATAATAAAGTCTAAATTTAATTTATATTTATAATAATTATTGTAAACATCACTTGATTTTATAGTAAAAACTATATTATAGATTGAACCTAACCTTCCTTTACATTGTTTTTTTTTATTATTATTGAATATTATTAGAGGTTTTTGACTAATTAATTATCTATACATTAAAAACTAAGAATTTAAACTATTAAAAAAAAGTTTTATACATTAGAAAATTATTTGACAAAAATTTTCACTTTTAAAATCAAAATAAAATTTTATATAAACATTAGTAGTATTTAAAAAAATTTATAAACATATATTATTTAACTATTTCAAAAAAAATAAATTAACATAAATATGGTAATTATTTTTTTAAWAAAAAATTAAGCTAGCAAGTTATATATAATTTTAACATTGAAAAAATATATATAATTTATAAATTAAATAATAATTACCTTGGTTATCAAACTATGATCACAAAAACAGGCAAATATACCGCACATAATTTTTTTTAATAAAATTATGATTTAAAATCACTTGGTCACTTTAATGATAATTAAATAATTTAAAATATTTTATTATTAACAATTTAAAAAAAAACTTCACTTAAATATCACTTAAATTCACTAATAATAATATTAATAATAATTGTCATTGAAATTAAAGTCATTTATTGTTATTATTATTATTATATTATTTATTAAATCTTGAAACTTTTCATTAATAAAAAAAATAAGTTATAAAACTAAATGTATAATAAATTTTATAAATAAAATTATTTTTAAAAACAATTTATACACTTATATATATATTTTCAATACAATATACTGTATGATAGTATATCTAAATTATATATATATATATATACTTTATATTTACTGTCAATGTTTGTGTCAATAGTTTTATGTATGTATATATGTATGTATGTATGTATATATATATTAGTATATATGTATATATATATATATATATATATATATATATATATATATATATATATATGTATATGTATGGGTACTAGAATATGATAAACGCGTCTAGCAACTTTTTTTTGTGTTTTTGATAAAAATAATTACACAGAAAAATAAGATAATATAGGTATATATATCATATATATATATATATATATATATATATAATAAATTATTATAAATTAAAAATTATCATAATTTATATACTATACTGTATTATATTGTACTGCAGTCAATGTATTATCATATCTTATTTTATACTGTAGTACAGTATATACTGTATATATATATGCAGTCAATAACTTGATGTTTATTATTATTATTAAAATTATTAATGTATTATTTTAACAAAAATTTATTTTTTTTATTAAAAAAAAAAGTCTATGACTTAAAATATATACTAAACAACACACACACGAAAAAAAATTAATAAATAATTTTTAATTTTAATGACAGCACAAAATTTTCCAATAAATAAAATTATAATGAAAAATTTTTAACATATAAATAACACTAAATTATTATAATAATTATGATTTTAACTATAGTTATTAATTTGTTGTTTTATTTGTGTATTAATTAATTAATTAACTAGAAATTAATTGATAAAATTTTTTTGTTGTAATTTTATTGTTTAAACATCAAAAACATATGAGATATCAATTTGAAAAATACAGTGTAAACGGGTTTGTATTGTAAGAGAGAGAGAGAGAGAGAGAGAGAGAGAGACACGTGTGGTGTAAATGTATTAAATATATTTCTAAAGAAATTTAGTGATAAATTTTTCCGGAAAATTTCCAACAACAACAAAATTAAAAGCATGATTTTTTAAAAATGAATAAATAACATAAATAAACAAATGTTAAAATATTTGTTTTAATTTATTGTTATAATTGCATATAAATATTAAATTTTTTAAAAATTATCATATATTAAAAATTATCTAGTTTAAATACTAAAGGGGCGTGTACTGTTTCTAAATGTACTACATGTAGAAATTTCAAATGGGTAGACAAACAATTTTTTATTAATAACAATATACACACCTATACAAGTAGTACAGTAGATTCTAGTTTAAATTTTTTTTTTAATTTTACAATTTTTTGTACAATGAACATTTATAATAATATAACTAATTAAATATATAAAAAAAATTAATTAAATTTATAAACTAAATATATAATTAATAAATTATTTAAATAATTATTATATTATAAAAATTATTATTATTGTTAACTCTAGTGTACAATTTTCATCAAAGTTCATGTTGTCATTGGTAACACAATACAATTTCATAAATAACTTAAAAAATTAAAATAATTATTTTTTTATTGTAAACTTGTAATAATGTAAAAACAATACAAAAAAATAAATAAATAACTTATCTAGTTCAACAAACAAACAAAAAAATCAAATCTATTTTAATTTTTTAAATATAATTTTTTAGTAGAAATAGAATTTTAACACAAAAAAAATTATAACAAGTAACATTTATTATATATATATATWTATATATACATTATTTATGTTTATGAACTCTACTATTTGTGTTTATTTATTATTTTTTTTGGTAAATTTGTAATAATAATAATAATAATAGAAAAAATGTTATTCCATTCAATAGAATGTTTTTTTTATTAATAAAGTGATGTTAAAAATTTCGATTCGATTTTAGTTTCGATTTTAAAAATTTAAAAATAAAATTAAAACAACAACTGGTATGTAAATAATATCATAAATATTTTTTTTTAAAAATAGTTATTATTATTATTATTAAAAATATAGAAATATTTTTTTAACTCAATTATTATTGAAATACCAATTATTTTGTTGGATATATTATCTATAATATCATATAACTTAAAATTACATTTTTAAAAAAAATTAAATTAAGTTAACATTTATGTTTAATTGGCTTAAATCTATATTATAGACAGCCAGCAAAAAAAGTATTGTTTTTATGCAGTTATACATACATATTGTATATAAAATGTTAGTTTTATTACTTAATTATCATTTAGTTAGGTTAGTTTGGGGTGGGTGTGAGGTTAGGAAGTGGTTGGTTGGGTGGGGTGGGTTTGGGTCAAATAAATTTCTACTGGCTGTCTATAATATAGATTTGTTCCATTAACAGTTAGTTTTTACTTGTTGATTTTTTAATTTTTTTTAATTATTATTTGCATTTTATATTTTAATAAAAAACTAAATCATTTATTTATATTAATTACAATGCATTTTACACTACAATAATACAGTACTGTATATAATATATATATATAACTAAACAATAGGTTTGTTTAAAATAAATACATTTAAAATACATTATAATTATTATTTAAAATCACTGAAAAACATATTATAATTTTATATATAATAACTGTTTGATTATTACAATATCTCATATTATTAACTATATTATTACCCGATATATTAGGACAAACTATATATATATAGTGGCCACTCTCCGTGGATTCGTTGACTGATTGACCGAAACCCCGATATATMGAKAGAKAGAGAGAGATGTCTGGTTACGAATCCAATGGCAGCAGCGGTAGTAGTGATGGCCATCAACAACAACAACAACAACATCAGCATAACTATCATCATCGGTGGTGTAGCGGTTGCCGCGGGGACATTAACATCGGCGGTAATAACAGCAACAACAACAGTGGCGGCGGTGGCAGCAGTAGTTGTCACGGATGTCAGCCCCAGAAGATCGACAATTCGGTTAAAGTATTGGAAAAGATTGCCGGTCTGTACGCCGAACGACTGCTAAGCGATATCGTACTCGAAGTCAATGGCCGGCCGTATGCATCGCATCGGCTAATACTGTGCGCGTCCAGTGATGTCTTTCAGGTGATGCTAATGAATCCGAATTGGACGGAAAGCCAAGAGCGGACAATCGTATTGCAAGAGGCGGCCGATTGTGCCCGAGTTTTCCCCGAATTTCTCAAATATCTCTACACCGGTATTATCAATATTAATCACTCGCTGGTGTTGCCGCTGGTTTCGTTGGCCGACAAATACAATGTACGCGATTTGGTGGCCCTATGTGTCGATTATATGCGCAATCATATGGTAGCGGCCACCAAACACAATCGTGTTGTATCGTGGCTACAGCATATACTCGGTAGTGATGGCCACGACCAATGTGTACGGGCGTGTGTCAACTTTGTTACCGCCAATTTCGAACAAGTGGCCAAAACTAGCGATTTCCAGACAATGGAAACCGATGTTCTGATACTATTTCTACGTAAATCGGATCTGGTTGTTACCGACGAGTATCGATTGTTGCAAATTGTTACCGAATGGCTTGAGTCGCAAGAGGACAAACTTCGTTTGGTTGGCGACGAATTTTTCGATTCAATGGTACCGATAGTCATGTCGTTCATACGGTTCCCGATGATGGAGCCCAGACAGTTGGCCGAGTTGTTAATCAATCCGCTGATGATACGCTACAAAGAGTTTTTCGTACACAACATGTCGCTGGCCATGAAATATCATCACGAAGGCTTGACCGGTGAACTACTCGGCCAATTGCCGGCCAACTCATTCACACCGCGACTCTATACTACCGAAAAGTGGAGTTCTAGTCTAGTTATTGACAACTATCGTAATCTCCCGGTTTACGGCGTCCGGACACTAGTGTTTACGACGCCGTCGGCACTGTCCGAAGTTGATGCCCGACGTAGTGCCCAAACTGCTACCTATCATACGTCAACATTCAATGACCAGTGCTGTCCGTACGAGTGGGCCATCGAAATCTATCCGAAAGGTGTCTGGTTTAAGAAGTTTTTGCTGATCCACTATAGCGGTTGTCTGGAAATACCCGAATCAGTGTCGAAAACCGTTCGGCTGACTGTTCGACAAAGCGATCGGCTGTCCAGTCGTCGGGTATCTATAGGTGTACTGCTCTACGGACGAGTCGATGGCATCGAATACATTCATCGGGTCATCCAGAAGACACACATATTTACCGATAAACATCGTCTGGTCAACATTGACGATATTGTCGACTTTGGCCAACTTAACGAACAATTTGTGTCCTCCTCGTCAGCCAATGGCAGCCCAATGCCCGATACCGGTGCTGGCGGTTGTTTCCAAGACACTGGCAATAGTAGTAATAGCTATAGTTTTGGTAGCAATACTACTAATATTAATAATAATAATAATAATAATAATACAAATAAATCTCCATATCTTGTTGGACCAGATGGTGACACTCTGAAGATCCAAATTGTGATAACACCCTTATCTGATAATTATTAGACAAACAAAAACCAAAACAAAACAAAAATAATCATTTTTTCTACAATACCTCCAATTAATTGTTATTGACATTTATGCCAAAATTCATTACAAAAAAATATATATAAAACTACAAAAAAATTGTTTTTACATTTATCTCATATATTATTATTATTATTATTATTATTACAATATACTGTATATCTATACTGTATATAAATTATAATCATCATTTAGTACTATACCCACACCTTGTTTCACCACTAATTGTTTTAAGGGGGTAGGGGGTGGGTAGCAAACTGTTGTGTAATACCGGTAATCATATATAAATACAATCTTATATTTACCGATATAAAAAAAATATTGGATTTTTTGTTTGTTTGTTTGTTTTATAATTACCGTAAATATTGTTTCAATTATTGTAATTGTCAGACATTTCCCTTAAAAAAAAAAWWTTTGTTAATTTTTTGTTTGTGGATATCATTTGTATTGTAATTAATTAATTTTTTCTGTTGTTATTTTTAATGATTAATTAAAAAACGTTGAATTGTTTATTAAAAAAAAAAAAAAATAAAAACCTTAATTGTTTATTGATATAACAAAATTAATAATTTGATTATTAATTTTTTGTTTGTAAAGTTATTTATACAGTATTTTATAAGTACTTTTAAAAAACAATTATAAATGTTTATTATTAATAATTATTTTTATTATTATTGTTTGTTTGTACCGAATTAATAATAATTATAAATTATAAGATATATAGTTATAAATATAAATTAAAAAATTATTAATTAATTAAAAAACTTTTTGTGATTAATTATTATTAATTAAAACAATTAAACAAAAAAAAATTAAAAATCAGTTTACAATACATACTAAACACTAGATGTCAATACAAAACGTATTGTATTTATTATAATGTGTTTACAAAATGCAATGCTTTTCAAAACCTAAAGTAAATTTAATATAACTTAAAAAATTGTAAACAAAATAATTATTTATTATTTAAAAAACAAACAAWCATTTAATTTGATTGAAATTTTTTTTATAGTTAAAAAAACTTAATATTGTTTTTCATTATTATTATTATTAACTACACATATGTTTGTCCATACAGTGGTTCGGCGGCAGTCATACGTGCAATGGTGTTGTCGTCGGGCRTGCGTTTCGCGCGTGAGGTCTTCTCAGTCGAGGATGACGGCCGCGATCGGCGTCAACGACCAATATTACGGCGGCGGCAACAACGGTGTTGACCATCAGCAGCGTCGCTACATTCGCGACTACGACAAAGTGGTCAGATTGTTACCCGAACARGTGAAATACGACTACAAGAATAGCCGATTTTTCAATGAACACCAACTGGAAGACGAACCGTATCTGAAGTATACCGACGACCAGATGTTAGATCTGACCAAAATTAAACTGGAAAAAGACTATCCGAACCGACACATCGAACAAGTGGACATTAACGCCGACCCGTATCGGCAGATATTGGTCGGCCAGCCGGACGACAAAGGATTTACCGAAACCGAAGTTGTCGACGATCCGGACGCCTGGTTTTGGGTCGAACGACTGTTTCCGGCCAATCAATTGCCGCCGATGTCTGCCTGCAAATCGTCGGCTGATTCGCTGGTACGGCCACCACCGTCGACTGGGTCGGCCATCAAACCAGATCTACCGTATTTTGTGGCCCGTACACGTGGCCATTTGTTACCCGTTTATCGTCGATACGAAGTCTGGGATCGCGATCAGCAAACCTATTGGCGTAACCGTTGGGACGGTTTGTTCAATAAATATTATGCCAAACAAGTTTTGAAAGATTTCGATGAAATCAAATGGCCAAACAACGAAAAAACGGTTACGTTGACTATTGTCCAACAAATTCACGGCGATTTGTGGCAACTGGAAGCCGATTTACGGGGCCATCTCGAAGCCAAACACTGTCTGGACGGCGGCAACGGTAGTGGCCAACAACGCATATTGTCGGCCGTCAGCGAAGTTAACGGTGTTTTGCGTCTGAAAGGCGATTATGTTGTCGATTGTGTCAATTGGTTAATAGATAAGGGATTTTGATAGACAAACAAATAAAACAGA
This sequence comes from Oppia nitens, assembly GCF_028296485.1. Classification (NCBI taxonomy): domain Eukaryota; kingdom Metazoa; phylum Arthropoda; class Arachnida; order Sarcoptiformes; family Oppiidae; genus Oppia; species Oppia nitens. The sequence goes on from NW_026533209.1 coordinate 369,804, forward strand.
TATTTATAATACCGTATAATGTGATTATACTGATTGTAATTATAGTTTTAACAATAATTCCGTTTATTTATCGGTAATTGTGTGTTGTGTGTGTGTGTGTGTGTGTGTGTGTGTGTGTTAACAATGATTTTTAGACACGGAAAACATATTTTTATTTAATTTTTTTATACATATATTTTTGTTTTGTTTTTTTTATAATTATTATTTATTTCGGTATTATTATTGTTGTTATTTAAAAATCTTGGTTACATTGGATCAACACTTTGATGGCATTATTGTCCGGTTCTATCATTTTCTTGAAGGCGTCCAATGATTGCTCCAATCGGTACTTATGAGTGACCAGTGGTTTGAGATTTACTTTTCCCGTTTCCAACAAATAGATAGCCATTGGATAACTATTTTTGTTTATCGGTGATAAACAAAAMAAAAATRTTAGATTAATGGCCAAAAACTAATAATTAATTTACCAATTTCTAAAACGACACACTCCWATGATGTCTACCTCCCGGAGCGAGGCATTAACTAGCGGTGCCTTGACTTCAAGCGGTCCGAGACCTACCAGTGCCACTTTGCCGCCRTTGTTAGTCGAATATATGGCCACTTTGGTACTGCCCTCGTTACCAGTACACTCAAACGTAATGTCGACTCCTCCCTGTCCTCCATCCTCACCATTGTTTCCGATCGACTGTTTGACCTGTGCTACTACATCCTCGACACTGAATGTCTTCAGATTGATGAGTATTGTCTCGTCGGCGCCCATCTCTTTGGCCACATTCAGTCGGAACTGATTGATGTCTAATTAATAATTGTTTGTTTTTATTTATTTATTTAATTTAAAGTTTATAATTGAAAATATTGATATATATAATACCAGTCATAATGACTTTGGAGGCACCGTGCGCTTTGGCCGCAGCCAAACACATCATACCCATAGTACCGGCGCCGCATACGAGCACTGTCTGGCCAAGTGTTAGATTAACGCGACGTACGGCGTGTACGGCTACGGCCAACGGTTCAACCATAGCTCCCTCTTCGTAGGTAACATTGTCGGGTAGTCTAGTTTTTTTGTCGATGGGGATGGGGAAGGGTATAAGTTAGACATATACCGTTCCCTCTTAAGCTYCAATAGCATATTTTGTTTAATTACTTACTTGAAACAAAAATCGGCCGGGTGCGTAAACTTTCTGGTCAACATTCCGTGAAAGTTTGGCGACCCCTTGACTTGTTTGTTGGACAGCGGACAGTGATTATACATACCGGTCTTGCAGTTATGGCACATACGACAGGGCAGCGACGGCTCGATGGCCACTTTGTCGCCCGGTTTCAAATGTTTAACATTTGAACCGACTTTGTCTACCAGTGCGCTGACTTCGTGGCCGAGTATTAGCGGATCGGTGACCACAAAGCTGCTCATATAGCCGTGCATCCAATAGTGAATATCAGTGCCGCATATACCGCACGAATGGGTTTTACATAATACCTCTGTTGGGATTGGAGGGGGGAGGGGAGGGGTAAAAAAGGTATCAATMAATTAATTTTATATTTAAATATTGAAAGTCATATTATTGTTATTATTAGACAGTATTTTTTTAATTATAATTATATTTAGTTTTGCATTAATTAAAAAAATACTGATTAATGCAAATTATTTTTTAAAAAAATAATAATTAGGCGGCCCTACCATCGGGTCCCAGTTCAGTAGGTATGGGTGTCTGCTCTAAACGCAAGTCACCCTTTTTGTGGATAACCAACGATAAATTGTCCTCTTTGGTCATTATTTAAAATATAAAATTAATTTTTTTATATATATATACARTAATTATTAAACACTTAAACAAATTATAAAAGTTTTTTATTTAATGGAAAAATAAAATATTWTTTAAAAAATTAGGAAAAATTTAGGATTGAATATATATACACAGTGTATAAATTTAATTGAAACACTTTTAGTTAAAAAATATATAAAGTAATTAATTGCTAAAAATATGTGTGATTTATATTTATATATGAACACACATTTTGTATTGCAATTTKCAATATATATATATATTTTTAAAAATCTATAAACTAATCAATTTATTAGTATTATTATCAATTTTATAATAAGCTATTGATTAATGATATTAATAAATCATATCATATGATATGAAATAYCGTTTTTTATATATATTTATATAATTTAGCAGATTTTTTAAACAGATGTTAACCGGTTTGCTATCAATTTTTTTAGCAATTTTTTAAAAAATAAATTTTTGGGAATCAAAAGACCTTGATTAGTACTATATTTTCCGATGACTTTTACTTAAATATATTTAATAATAATAATATATTATTATTTAGATATACAATACACTCATGTATAGAAAAATTTCCAAATATCGTCCAAATCATGAATTAATATTACAAAATAAATTTTGCATAAAAACCAGTTTTTTTCTTAAAAATAAATTTATTTTGGTATTTAATATTAATTAAAAAATAAATAAATTATCAGTCGAAATTAATTTTTGTTATATAAAATATAATGTAATCATATTTATAATAGCTTATTACTCAATAATAATTATTATAATTTATTTTTTTTATAAATTATATTTATATTTATTTTAAAAAATTATCAAAAAAATATTACGCAATAAAAACTTTAATCTAATATTATGTAATTATTATCTACTATATATATATATGATAGGTGTTTAAGATAAATAGGTTTACCGGTAAATAATTTTTTTTTTTGAAAATTTAATTTATTAAATATTTAAATCAATACAGTATTTTMAATTTTTTGTTTAGTTTTTATAAATGTATTTATAATTATTAATATCAAGTATTTGAAAAATTTTATAATAAATTTGGAAAAGAATAAACAATTTTTGGTCCAAAATTTTTAGAGGACAAACACATATGTATCTACCAGTCCTTGAAAATTAGATTCAATTAACTAAACCCTACGGTATATAAAAGCTATATACAGTATATTACTATAGGAATTGATTATATCAGGGATTGACTAACAATCATCACAAATATATATATATATATATACTGTAATACTGTATAAATATAATTATATAAAACAATTTTTTTTGATCTGTAATATAGATATCAATTATGAAAAATATCAAAAAATATAAATAAATATTAATTACAAAAAAATATATATAATTTTCATGACTTTTAAAGCTAAATATTAATTCATTGTTTTTTTGTTGTTGTTGAATACAATTACGGTTTAAATAAATAATATAATAAACGACTTGTATATACAATAATAATGAGAAAAAAAATCTGTATTTTAATTATTATTATTATTATTACTATCACTTGTTTTCTGTGATTTCTTGTTGTTGTTGTTATCCTTCTTCTTGTGTCTGATCGCCGGCTTTTTAATCTCAAACTTTTCGCACCATTTTACCCAATCTTTCATCGTAAATGTAAACACCGATTGGATACCTTGTTCGGGTAGACCAGATTGGACATCAAGTCCTGAATTATCGATCGACTGGACACCAGGTAGTCCGTCATCGGCGGCTCGCAGGCGAACCAGACCGTCTTTAACAAGAAATGCCGAATGAAATATATTTTCAACAGTTTCGGCCATTGACTTCGGATTGGTAACCACTTGAATGTACGGCAATGAATCAAAGTTTTTGTTACGCGACTCCAGTTTCTTGATTGTCTCCATTATGAGTTCCACTTCTTCGGGAGTGCCGTCATCGTTCATATTTTCTGTCACAAGTTGTGTGGCCTGTGTTTGTTCGGATAGTACTGTTTTCTGGCGTTTTTGGCGCTGTTTGACCGGTCGTTCGGCTGGCGGTTCGCTTTCGAAAGCGCCGAATATGTAGTTCATGGGCGGAACAATTGATTGGATGTTTGGACAGTATTTGCGGCCAAACTCAACCCAATCGCTGGTATCGAAACCAATGGTTCGTCGGACAATCGAATCGTCGTTGTCATCATTACCGCCGCGGCGACGGCTGCCGCTCCCATCGGTAGCAGTCGTCGCCCAATCGGTCGGATCCAATGCGCGAACACATTTGCCGGCAAATTCCATAACATTGAACCGTTTGGTGTCCGTCTGCAACCGTTTGGTCGCCTCGTAAAGCAGTCTAGCGGCTAGTTTCATAATCCATGCGTCCAACGACATGTTGACCGTCGGTCCCGTACACATAAACTCTTTGTTTAGTCTTTGAATTACTTTGTTTAACAGTTCGACCATCTGGTCGATGGACTCGCATTTATCGGCTTCTTTTATCTGGCGTTCGATGTCCGCCAATGTGGCCCTCTGTTTGTCAATCTCTTCGTCGGTAACCTTTGTATTCAGTAACGGTTTTTTCGCTTTGATGGCTGTCTTCAACTGTTCGGTAATAACATCTTCCTCTTCCTCCTCCACCTCTTCATTATCTTCCGCCGCAGACGCCAACTCTTCGTCYGCCGCCTCCCTCTTCCTCTTCTACTTCTTCTTCATTACCACTATTGTCGTCCATTGGCTGGTCATCATCGGCAGTGTTGACGGCGGCGTCGGCGTCGTCGTCGTCRTCATCGATAACTTGACGGCGACGTCGAGGAGGAGGACGACTATTGTTGTCCTGCGATACAAACATTTCTTGAGACATATTCATGTATRCGGTTTCGGGTATATATATATATGTGTGTGTGTGGCCAGTGGTCGATGCGGTCAATCGTAATTGTCGGTCACAAAATGCTTAAAGCAATTGAAATTGAATGAATGAATGATTGAATCAATGAAATCAATAACTCATAGGAAATACTAATATTAATAACACATTGTATTCATAATAAATAATAATAATTGTGCAACACTTGGACTTTTTAATACAACAGATTCATTATCTAATTTATTGAAATAATTATTAGTACAAATAGTACCAAAAAAATATAAATTATCAAATTGCTAACAATAATATCCAAAACAAATAATTGCCGCTTAAATACTGTAGAAAAATATTTATTTTTTTAAAACATTAATGTTAACTGTAATAAAACAATTTTATAACTTTATTACACTATAGTTTGACAGATGAAACACATAGATATAGTCATTATGATAAATAGTACCAATAGTTCGATAACTATATACTAGTCAATTATTGTATTATTTTATTATAATACTAATAGCAATGCATTCAAAGTTATTATTATTATTATTATTGATATTTACATAACAATTGCTATTATTATTATATAATAGGATATCATTTAATGAGATAATAATAATAATAATAAACACATCGATAAACCCGTCGGTAATTATGACCGAAACGCTCATCTCTGGCTCCTCCGCCGCATCCGCCGCCGCCTCGGCCGGTGGCGATCACGAGTTTACCCGAGCCTTACGACTGTTGCACAGTCGGGCCAAAGATTCGGCCGACTTATTAAAGGCAATGCTGGACGACGTACTCAAAAGTCGGGCCAATACGGCTACAGCCGGCGGTAGTGCGGCCGCCGCCAGCAAACACGTGAGAGTTATTGACTGATTTTTGTTGTTGKTGGTGGTGGTGACCACTGTTTCTATCGGTTACTAAATATATTTCTTACCGATTATTATTAGGAAACAAAGTCAAAACAGTCGCTGCAGCCGATGAAAGGCATCGAAACAGCGGTCATAAAATCGTCGGCCGATTACAAGAGAGATCACTTGTTTGACGGCAACAGCCGAAGACATGATATCCAGAGAGCAGAAAAAGTAAGCGCAAGAGTGTGTGTGTGTCTGTCTGTCTGTGATCCGTATCTGATCCGCAAAAAATCGGATAATTTTTTTTGGAAATTTTGATTGACATCTCTCTCTCTCTCTCTCTCTCTCTCTCTCCAGAGTTTTGAATATCCATTGGAGAAGAAACGAATGCGTTTGGATTCACCGCAACGCCAGACCAGCTCCCGATCGACGACGTCATCGCCTCAGCCGAGCGGCGCCGGCATTCATCCGCAGCCAAAAGTATTACTACCGACCAGTAGTAGTAGTAGTAGTAGTATTGGTAGTAGCAGTTGTTTAACCACTACTGATGAGGATATGAGATCCAGTGTCATAACCAGTACATCGACCTCGTCGTCATCGGCATCGTCCAGCTCTCTGTCGGCTGCAGTGCCGATCAAAGTGGAGGACGACTCAGAGGCTACCGATATCGAGGACGAGAATCAAGACGCCGGCGAGTTTGCTATGGAAATGGGTTTGGCGTGCGTTACGTGCAAACAGATCGATATCGCACCGAACAACCAGTTAGTCGAATGCCAGGAATGTCATAATCTCTATCATCAGGAATGCCATAAACCGCCGCTAATGGACAGAGACATATCGGATCCCAGATTTGTCTGGTATTGCGCCAAATGCCAGAAGTCGATGATGAAAAAGTCGGCGGCGGCCGCGTCATCGGCAAAGCCGACCAAAACAATGGGCGGCAAAACATCCACGTCGTCGACCACATCAATCACCAGTTCTTTGTTGTCGTCATCGCCGGTGATCTCACAATCCAGAGAACATCACTTGACATCGTCTTCGTTGTTGTCGTCCTCGTCGACAACAGTCAGCGGACTTAAGACACCCGTCAAGGTTGAGACCAATGCCGATACTTATGTGTCGTCGTCGACAGCGGCCACCAGATTAATACAGCCGTTTAAACGCGAACCTAAAACACAGTTGTCTACTGGCGGCGGCTCGGGTAACGGTGGCAACGGTAGTAGCAAACCTATTGGATTGGCCGCTTTGGCCAACATTAGCCGTGCGGTTACCGGTGGTTCGGCGACATTCAAGACGAACAAAAACAACGGCGGCAACAATGGCTCGTCGGCTGTGTCCTCGTCGACGGCTACCGGCGGCTCATCGCTGATGTCAAGCGGTCTCGAGAAGCGATTACAGAGTCTCAAGAAAAACAAATCGAAGAAGTGATAGAAAAAAATAACAATTATTTTAAATCAAATATTTTTGTTATGATTTTTTTTTTATAACAATTATTTATCACTATATATTGATATGCAATTTTTATTGTCGGTAATTACGGTAAATGTTTTTTTTGTTGTTGTTGTGGATTCATTGCATCTATTGGTAATTGAATTAAAAATTATGAACACATTTTTTATATATAAAAAAATTGTTGCTATAATTATAATTTAATGTAATTTAAATGGATAATAAATATATGATAATATTATCAGTATTGTAATATATGTATCAATATATTTATACATATTTTTTTTATGTTTTTAAAACTTATATAAATCTAATTATTGATTATAAATAAGTAAAAAATTAAAAATGTTAAAACTCATTTTTTATATATATTAAACTAAAAAATTAAAAAATGAAAAGAATAATCATATTACAATATAAATAGAAGTTTGAGATAGTTTAAGAAGTTAGTAAAACAATAAATACTTATATTATAAAGTTTTTATTGATAATTTTTAAAATTTTATATAAAAAATTGAAAATATTTTCAATTTTATAATTAATATAAATAAAACTTTAACGAAAATTGAGTTAAATAATTAGTATTCAGTCAGTATTTGTATAAATATAACATTAAAAATCAAAAAATATATATACCTATAACTATAAACATTAAATATTATTTTAAAAATTAATTATTAAAATTTAAAAATTACTAAAATAATAAAAAGAACTCATGAATGCTTTTATCAACTATTTTAATCTAAAATACACAATATTTATTACTAAAATTTAAGTTTTTATTAATTTTTTTAATAAAAACATATTTATTTTTTGTTAAAATAAGAGTTTTTATTAATTTTTAATTTTTATTTTATAGTTTTAAATTAAACATTTTAATATTACGGTTCAGTAATATTGTATTTTAAAATTAAATTAATTAATTTATAGTAAATATATTCTAAATAATTTATTTCAATATAAATTATAATTATTTATGACAAACATTTATTTTTTTTAAAAAAATATATTCATTTTTTATATATTGTATAATAATTACCGGTAATGTTATATAAGATAAAAATGTTAAATAACTTTTTGTATTAAAATTATTTCAATAAATTTTTTTWATACATTTATTTATAAATTTATATAATAATAATAATTGTATATTAAATTAAATCAAATTTTTTTTTATCAAATCTATAAAATTATAATAAATATATCTATTTATATATATACAAAGTTTGGGGTGAAAAATAAAACATTAAATAAATGAGATATAATTTTTTTTGACAATCAAATAAATTAAAATAAAATACAAKACATTAATAATAATAACAACAACGAGTTAATCAATAAATAAATCAATCAATCTTTGAGTAATCTGTCCACTCGTCCATCAATATTAGTATAGTTAGTCTGAACGGGTTTGACTGCATCGTCATCGGCGGCGGCGGCGGCGGTCGAGACAGGAGGAGGTGTAGGGGTAACCGGTTTCTGTTTTTTACGGCCACCACCACCGCCGGCACCACCTTTTGGCGGATCGCTTACATGTGATTTCATTTCGGCGATACGTTTCTCCATAGCTGACTGTTTTGTTGTTTGTTTTGGCTTATCTTCGGGAGCGGTCGAGACAGCAGATACTGGMGCCGCCGTCGACGTCGGTGTTGTTTTTTGCTGTTGTTGTTGTTTGACGTCTTCATCGAAAGCGTGTCCAACTTTTTTGCCCCAATTTGTATGAATTCGTTTGACTTTTGTTGACTTTTCGTCTTTGTTGTCGTCATTATTATTATTATTATCGTTGTCTTCATTGGATTTTTGTTTTTTTGGTTGACCACCGGTCGGTGTTTTTTGCGATTTTTTGCTACTCTTTTTAGATGAACTTCGTTTACCTTTGTTTTTGTTAGTACGGCGACGACAACAGGCAAAGAATAGGCAAAGAATGGCCAAAATTAGGGTCAATAGTCCGACAATACTGGCGCACACATACAGTGTTAGCTGTGATGTCTTATTGGATGTCGACTCTTGTGGTTGTTGTTGATGATGATGATGATTATGTCCATGGTCTGGATGTGCACCAACAATCTGATCCGCAATTATCAATGATAACACTGTCATCATTGACATCATCATCATTACAACTGTTTCAATTCAGACACCCGGTACTACACACAATCACCGCACAAATAATTGATCAGAAAATTTAATTGATTTTTAAAAAAATAATAAATTATTTATCGGTTATTCAATAACTATACAGAATATTCCAATGATATCATCAATCTATCAGTCAATTCAATTCAATACAAAAAACAGTAAAATAAAATAAAACAAGTTTTCCAAAAACATTAACGGTTTGTTGTAAAACAAATTTTATTTGCAATATTCAGTTAATTCAGATAAAAATTTTATTAATAATAATTAAAACTAAACAATAATAATGATTATTATACAATATAATAAATACTTTTTAATTATTTATATAAATTATATACATTATATTAAGCGCGCTGTTATTTATTATCGTTCAAAACGTTTTAATATATATGTGTCAATCAAATCGTTAAATTAAATTAACCACAAAATTAAAGAAATTAATCAATTATTAAATAAATCAATCAGTTAGTTAGCATTTAAATTATATTTAAAAAAGATAGGATTTTACTTATTTCTTTAGTTAGGATCAGTTAGTAGATTGTTAGAGACACACATAGTATGCCATTCATACTGCCACTAGTGGCCATCGTTTATGTCGGCAAACGTTTGATTGGTTGTAAGCAACAACAACAACAACGGGACAGTAATAGTAGAAATAGTAGTCATCATAATCAGCGACAACAAGATCACCAATTGGACAACCAATTGGTCAGACACAACAGCAGCAGTCGTGATGATGACGACGACAACGACTATGAAGACGACAACAATAACAGCAGCAATGATTGTACCAATAGTTCGCTGTTGTTTAGCAGCAAATTGTCGTCCAGTTTGTCCATTATTTCTGTAAATTCCGGTACAACAACATCTTCTGCAAGGAGGAGAAGCAGCACTAGTAGTAGTAGCTCCGGAACTATGGAGGAGGAGGAGGAGGACACCAACGATAATGACAACGACGACGACTGGTCTGCCAGCAGTGATTCCAGCAGTGATTCATTGGACAGTCAATTGTCGGACATTTGTTGTAGTTGTTTAGGACGACTGTCCACTTCTACTACCGATAGTTCGATGACCGATAGTAGCCGACAATTATTGCTAATGTCATCATCATTGCCGACAACGACCAGTACCTTATCGGACAAGTCGTCCTGTGCTGTCACCAGACGTAGTCCTGCGTGTCGTACGCCGTCCATAATGTCTGAAATCAGTAGTAGTAGTAGTACTAGTGATGCCGATACTGTCATTATCAGCGATACGTTATCATTGTCCTCATTATCATCATCATCGGCGGCAACCAGTGTCTACTCAGTGCAAAGCACCAGTAGTTTGTTATCGCAATGATTATCTGTCTTTTCCCTACCCTACCCATCCGAYYCCCMCCTACACCCGGTGTTGACACAAATTGTTATCACAAAACAAAATTATAAAATTATTATTGACTGAAAATTATTAAACTCATGTGATTTTTATTGAATATTTTTGTTCATTGAATTAGTTTATTGAATATAAATATATTAAAGTTAGAAATTAATTTACTAATTATCTAATTTTTTATAACCATAAAAATATAATTATACCAAACTTAAATTGTATAGTAAATATATGTTAATAATTTAGTTGCACTGATAGTTATCGCTGAGAAGTGGCCGCCAAAAGCCGAGACAATTATGTAAAACATTAGGTATGTAGCCGTCGTGTCCTCGATATCGGTTCAAACGGATCGCTCGGTTACCCGGAAACAGTGGATTCAGTTCTACGTAAGACACATTAACCGCACCATTGGATCGATTAATCTCATATTTTGGCCATTGATGGCCACTACTGTTGGACGGTTCAGGCTTACTAATAATTATTATATAATTAATTAGTTTACTAATACCGAACTATCAAATGTTAAAATATACCCGTATTTAGCAAAATCGGTCCATATTTTCAGCATCGCAGAACTCATTTTCCGATCGTCGGCTGTCCAACGATGGCCAGTCAGATAAAACGGTTGTCCAAACATGAGCGGCACGTCGTCGTCGTGATCTGTTCGGGCCCAACGGCTACCGTAAGCCTTGGATGTGCTCGGAGTGTACGACAACTTATAGCCATAAATATTACCACCAGTCCGCCGAAAACTGTCCGATTCAATCAATTGGCTGCCAAACAGTACCGGCAAACATGTGGTAACAATATCGCCGGCCATATAACACGACCTGACCAACAACTGTCCACTATTACGCTTACCGCCTACTTTCGCACCGCGTGTATACTCGTCGACAATACGGCGCACATCCCGTTCGCACAGTAGTCCCGGCGGTATTAACTTTCTGATATCGGAAGCCACCTGTTGTTTGGTCACACTAGTAGGTGCTGCCAAAACCGATTGTCTCGTATATCTGCCTCCTAGGCCGACATATTGATCGGTAATCTGAGCAAGCTTTAGGCCTTCCATCTCTGTATGGCCAATAAGCAACTGTAGTTTAGGATTGAACTGGTGTCTACCGATAGAGTCGGACACATTATACGGAAACAGTTTGTCACCAAATATCGGCGGCATAAACGGTGTCTGCAAACCGATCAATGATATCCAATATTTTTGTTGGGCTGTTAACAACTCGTCGGTACTTTTCCTGACCAAACACTTGACCCAATTGTTAGGGTCGGTGCACGTCTTTTTACCGAAATATTGTGGATTTGCGGCAAATTTCTGGGAATTTTCCAATCCTCGACTTTGATTAACAAGATAAGCCCGGTAGTGAACTCCTGGAAATTTGTTTAAACAATAACTAACTGTGCCAATTCAATAGTCTACCTGATTGTATGATAGCTTTTTTGAACAACTGCCGAGAAAACCTGCTAAACATATGTCCACTAACCGATAGACCGCCAACACTCTGGCCAACCAGTGTTATATCGTCGGGATTACCGCCAAAATTGCCGATCGTGTTGTGCACCCACTGGAGGGCAGCATTTTGATCCCAATTACCCATATTTCCCGGTGCTTCCCGTCCGCCAGCATATAGAAAACCAAAAACACCTAAACGGTAATTAATCGCAACAACAACTACATCCCGGAGCGCCAATTGTGTACCGTTGAACAGCAATTGGCCGTTAGTGTCCACTTCGAAAGCCGATCCGTGAAGATAACTACCGCCGTGTATCCACAACATTACCGGCAACCGGGCACTAGGAGTCAGATTCGGAGTCCATATGTTCAGATACAGACAATCTTCGCTTATCTGGTTTTTTGTCGACGTATTGAATGCCAATAGCGATTGGACACACATTATTGGTTTCAATTGTTGGCCATTGATATTAGTTGTGGACACTTTGGTGGTGGCATCCGGTTTCAATGGTACTGTCTGTTTGAATCGTAGTTTACCTATCGGTGGTTCAGCGTATGGTATTCCCTAAAAGTTGACAACATTTTTTGTTATTTTTTAAAAAATTATTTATTATTGTAAATTATAATAATTATTATAATTGTTTTGGTAATTATATTGTATTAATAGTTAAAATAATTTGATACCAAAAAATATGATATATTTTTGCCATCTGTTAGCCAACTGTTCCCCGAAATCAAACCGTAACGAGATTTAACATAAACAATATTAACACCACTATCATCACCAGTCCCATCAGCTCCTAATACCTGTCCATTTATAATGACAAACCAGATTAAAATTATACTTAACATCACTAAATTTATAAAAATAAAAATTATTAATTATAATTTAAACTTTTTACTTTATAAGTTTTAATAAGAACTATATCACTATATTTATACAATAAAATTAATATTATATAATGATGTAGTTTTTTTTAAAAAAAATTAACAGTGTCATTTAAAATCACAAAATTTTAACCAATATCTACATATAATAGTGTAGTCAAACAATAATTAAATTTACTAAATATACTAAACATAATTAAATTTATAATTTATTATTAATTATAATTTAAACTTTTCATTTTATAAGTGAATAATTATAATCACTTTATAAGTTATAATAAAAACTATATCACTATATTTATATAATAAAATTAATATTATATAATGATGTAGTTTTTTTTAAAAAAATTAACAGTGTCATTTAAAATAACAAAATTATAACCAATATCTAAGTAAAATTGTGTACTCAAACAATACTACCAATAATTCAAATATACAATTAAATTATAATTTTTCTATCAAGCTCACATTTTGCTAGAAATACTACTGTATTGTATTTGTAAAATAATAATTTTTAATTGCAATCTCATTGTACAGTATTAATAATTAAAATATAATCACTTAATTTTATATTGTTTTAAATAAAATTTTTATAAAATTAATCTATAATATTAATATAATTTTTATATATATATATCTAGGACCTAGGCTTTTTTTTAATATATAGTTTATAAAATACTTTAAAAATAATTTAATATAAAGTAATAATATTTATAAAAATATTCAAAATATTTAGTGTTTTAAGATAAATTAAAATATAATTTATTCAATACACACAGTAGTATAACATAAAAGTTAATTATATTGTCATTGATCATTTTCAAGTTTACATTAAAAAAAAATATTTTTGGAAAATAAAATCAATTATAAATATCCTGTATATTTCCGGTAAGTTTACACAACTATATCGTAGAGTATTTAGAGCTATTAACTAGTTTTTGTCGATTTTTTTGTTGTTGGTTTTGACAATAATTAGTTAAATTAATTGCTAATTAAAATTTTTTGTTTTTTTAAAAAAAAATCTATTAATAAAAATATATAAGTCAAATAATTTTTTTTTTAAAAAAACTAATAATAATAATTAATTAATTATAATACATAAATAAATGGAAATTATTCAGGATAAAATCAATTAATCAAAAAATCTATTTTTTTAGATGTATAAAACAAAATTATATAACTGTATTATACAGGTATAACCACAAAACAAAAATAAATAAAATAATAATCGATAATAAAAACAAAAACAAATTTACAGTTATATAATTTGAAAATTAAATAAATTTTCAAATTTATTTTACATACAGTATAAATTAAATTATTGACAGCAAAAAAAATTGAAAAAGTGAAAATATAAGGTTTTATTGTAGTTAATGTAAAAAAAACATAGTATAAAACTTTTATTTTGTAAAAATATGTTACTAAATGGGAAAAAAAATTTAAAAACATAATTATTTTTTTTATTTTATTAGTTTTGTAAATGTTTTTTTGTGTTATTGTTAAAATTTCTAAATTATATATATATATATACTTTGTATATAAAGGTAAAGATATTTTTTTTATTTTGTTTTATTTTGTGTGGAAAATAATTTTCTATTGATGTAAGCGAGAGAGAGAGAGAGAGAGAGAGAGAGAGAGAGAGAGAGAGAGAGAGAGAGAGAGAGAGAGAGAGAGAGAGAGATTACATAATAATGTTATTATAATATTAAATTAATCATAAATTTATTCATTTGATTTTTTTTCAATAATAATTTTATAATAGATGTTAACATATATACATAAGTATTTACATATGTATATACATAAGTTACACAATACTAAAACTCTATACTAACCAATAATAACAAACAAACAAAAATCTAGCTTGATACTATTTGTCAAAATGATTAAATTCTAAACGCTAGTTTAGATATAGTGTTTAATTTTTTCTAATATATATATATAAATCCGAAATAATTTTATATAAAAATTTAATTAAGTAAATACTATTTTTTTTTATTTTTTTAATATTTTATTGATATTTAATTTAATAGTTTAATATTTTTTTTTAGATTTTAATTTTGTTGTTGTTGTTGTTGGTAACACTAGATTGCGTTTGTACACAAACACACATACATACACATACAAATACACATATACATACATACAGACATACATACATACATACATACATACATACATACATACACACATACATACACACATACATACACACATACATACACACATACATACACACATACATACACACATACATACACACATACATACACACATACATACACACATACATACACACATACATACACACATACATACACACATACATACACACATACATACATACATACACATACACACACACACACATAGATACACATACATACATACATATAGATTTCCATCAATACATAAATTTAAATTTTATACATTGGTAAAATTGAAATTAAATAGCATTGCCTGCCCCTCAACCCCCCCCGCCCCCATTAGCTTAAACTAGTCCTAGCATGCACCCCATATAGTACCATATATATACTGTATATAAAATTAATTAAAAAAAAAAACGCATTGTACGTTTTTTTTTAAAATAAAATAAAAATGTTTGCATACACATCACGTGACACATAATATATTTAATACAACAATATGTGTACACATTGTGTATAAATATGACGTGTTTTTTAGTATACAGTCTATGTGTATGTGTGTTATGTGTTGTGTCTCTCGTATGGCGTGATCTCAACACAACACAACACACACACACACACACTGTAGTACATCTACATTGATAGTGGGCGGAGCCTAACAAACAGTATATGATATTACAGTATAGTAGGCAAAACATATATATATGAATCATATATACATATAAACAGTAGTATTATATAATACTATATATATATATACGTTGTATAAAAGTTATATATGAATCGCATGAATACATGTATACATACTGTACTGTACTCTGTATAACCATATAATCATATGAGGCGTCCAATAGTGTGTTGTGTTATGTATTGAGAGAGAGATATAGATAAGTGTCGTGTGATTTAGTGATTTGATTCATACATACAATAATAATATATGAATAAAAAAAAATATAAATAAATTTTAAATAATTATAAATATAAAACACATTTTTCTTCAGTGAAAAACATTTTAAAGTAATAATAATAATACAAAAAATAAATACAAGTTATGAACAAATTTTTATTTTGGGGTTTTTATTATTAATAATAATTTTTAAAAAAAAAACGTTTTAATAATAGATATTATGATATGATTCATACGATTTCATAAAATAATTAAAAACTAAAAAAAAAATACTGAAAAAAAATCCTTAACTTTTTGTTTGATTGTGTTTTATATTATAATTAATTAATTAATTTAATAATAACTGTGTGTTTGTGAAGATTAGAGAGAGGTATGTGTTTGTAGAGTACATCCCATTACCCGATAATAACATCGACAACAACAACAGTGACCACTGAATTCCAAAAAATCACCACTTCTTCGACTATATAGTCATCGTCAGCGCCGTAGACATCCAAAGACATCGACGACAACCACAACAATACAAAAGACTATACACTCGGGATTCAAACAAATATGGAGCCAAACGACGGCAAACCGGACGAGTTTTCGGTAATTGTGGCCATAATCAAGACACTGGTGTTTGTCTATACCTACCTGACCTACGGTATCTACTATGCCGTACAACAGCCGTGGCTGGCGTTGGCCAAAGCCCATCGAAGGCGTGCCCGACGCGAGAATCCCGACGATCCCTACTCGCCGTGGATACCGATTCCGGTCGACGATCGACCAGCGAAACACTATCTGCACGACTGTCGGACAATACCCGAAGCTCAGCAACGATCGCTGACAATGAACTCGCCAGACGAACCGTGTCTCGGCTATCGGCGTATACTGGCCGAAGAATCGGTCAAACAACGGGACGGCAAAGTAATGAAAAAGTGGCGATTGAGTGACTATCAGTGGCTCAGCCGACGCGAAGTTGACGATAGGATTGCGGCCATCAGTCGCGGTCTGTTACTCAATGGCGTTAAACCCAAAGATGTTGTTTTGATTGTTTGCGACACTCGTCTCGGTTTGTATTTACTACTACTACTACTTGATGGCCAACTAATTGGTTGATTTAGAGACGATTGATATCTTATAGTTTAATGTCTTGTTTTTTTATCTCTACATACAGAGTGGTTCCTCACAGCTCAGGCCGTTTTTCGTATCGGCGCAGCCATCAGTACACTGTATACAACACTGGGCGACGAAGCCCTGATCTACGGTATCAATGAAGTCCAGGTAACACATATTGTTACCACCGAAGACCAGTTGGCAAAGTTTGCCAAATTTCGCAATCGATTGCCAACTGTCGAGACGATTATCTATATCGAGTTGGACTATAGACGGAGCAGTAGTGTCGGCGGCGGCAGCGAACCAGATGTCGAACTGTCCAAATGGGACGTTGATTTGGTTCCGTTCGAACAGCTCGAAAGGGATGGCCTGTCATCGGCCGACGACAAAAATCTGGTCGGTGTTAGTCCAGGCGAAGATGATATCGCATTGATTCAGTACACGTCAGGTATGTCTATACTCTCTTTCTATTTTAATTAAATACTAACTAATTATTAATTACCGGTAATTAATTAATTTCTAAAAAATTGTATTTCAACTCCGTTTCCATTCCCTCTCCCCGTCCATCAAACTCTAGGCTCAACCGGAGTGCCCAAAGGTGTTATACTAACACACAAACAGGTTATGTTTGTCATGTGTATGTCGTTGGACATCACTCAGGAACAATGGTCGGATACACCCAACCAAACCTATATTGCATACCTACCCCTAACACATGTACTGGAATTTTATGCCGAATTCTATGTGTTTTCGTGCGGCATTAAAATAGGCTACGGAACACCCTATACGCTAACCGATTCGGGTACCGGACTATTGCCTGGCGTTACCAGTGATCTGAAATTGTTGCGGCCAACCATTGCCGCATTTGTACCGTTGATATTGGATCGCATTCACAGCGATATCAATACAAAAGTAGCTAAAAGGGGAACCGTATTTCGCCAGCTGTTCGACTTTGCCGTCGACTATAAGATCCAATGGAATCGTAGCGGTTTCCATACGCCTATTATCGACCGATTGATTTGTACATCAATTCGCGAACAGTTTGGCGGCCAAATTCAACATGTGGTCAGCGGCGGCGCTGCACTGACGTCCGATACGCACGATTTTGTCCGGGCCTGTCTTAACATTAAGTTGGCTCAGGTATGTATATAATAACCTCTTAGCGCACACCTAT
Organism: Oppia nitens; assembly: GCF_028296485.1. Taxonomy (NCBI): domain Eukaryota; kingdom Metazoa; phylum Arthropoda; class Arachnida; order Sarcoptiformes; family Oppiidae; genus Oppia; species Oppia nitens. The sequence continues at coordinate 387,915 of NW_026533209.1, forward strand.
TATTTCTAATTTGGTTCCCAATTATCTATTAAAGGGATACGGAACTACTGAAACATTTGGCACAGTCATTGCACAGGATTTCGATGACCTGAGCAGCGGTAGTGTCGGCTCGATTTATACGGGCGTCAAAGTCAAACTGGTCAACTGGCCCGAAGGCGGCTATACTGTACACGACAAGCCGAGCGCCCGTGGCGAAGTGGTGGTCGGCGGAACTAATGTGGCAATGGGCTACTACAAGAGCCCGCAGCTGACACAGGAAGCGTTCGAAGTGTCCGAAGACGGTACCCGATGGTTCCGTACGGGCGATATATTCGAAGTGACCGACGACGGCATGTTTAAAGTGGTCGATCGGAAACGTGATTTAATTAAATTGCAATTCGGAGAGTATGTCTCACTGGGAAAGGTATGTACTGTTTGTTTGTTTGTTTAATGTTATATATATGATGTCACTAATGGTAATCTGTTTTTTTTTTCATTTCATAGATCGAGTCGGAGCTCAAAAATAACCGCTTTGTCGACAATATCTGTGTCTACGGTGACTCCTATAGGCAGTACTTAATAGCGTTTATAATACCGAATGCAGTATCACTTAAACAATTAGCCAAAGAGCTGATGCCTACCATCAACAACGGCAGCGGTGGTGGTGGTGGTGGCGATATCGGGTCGCTATGGCGTCAATTATGTACAAATCCGGCAATTGTCGACTATGTGGAAAAGGATCTGATGAGATGGGCAACCAAACTGGGTCTACCTAAACGTGAGATACCGGTGCGCATCAAACTGTGTCCAGACGAGTGGACACCGGCTAACGGTTTGGTTACGCCTATTATGAAGATCAAGCGCAAGAACATACAGAATCACTATCAGTCGGATATCGATAGACTATACGAACGAAAACTGTAGCGAAAAAAAAAAAAAACGAAGAGTTAATGTGATGTCTGGAGGAGAAGGAGGAAAAGGAAGAAGTGATTTATAATTAAAAATAATAGTTAATTAATTAAATTAATTAATTAATTGTCTCATAATATATATATAAATATATATATATATAAATATATAATACTGTATATGATATATAAGACATGAATTATTTATTATTATTATTATTATTATGGAAATCGATTTTATTATTATTATTATTTTTTTTTGTTAGTGAAGTAATAATACATTGAATTTGTAGAAAGTTTTTAATTAATTGATAATTATTATTGTTTTTTTTTATACATATCTATTAAGTCTATAATTATTAATTGATTGTTTTTTTATATATATAAATAATTTTTATTATTATTATTATCATTAGTAGTATTTATCGATAAAAATATATTTCATATATATTTATATATAATTATCATTAAAAAAAAGGATTGTTTTTGTTTTTACATTTTTCAACCAAACAAACAAACAAAAAATTTCAATTATTTATTAACAATAATAAAATACACACACATATTGTTTTTTTTTCTTAAAAACGTTTTTATGATTTATTTAATTATTTTTTGAAAAAAATATAAAATACAAAATCTATAGAGGGGAGGGGGGAAGATATCAGAGATCAGGGATAAACTTATTAAAAACTACAAATTATCAGATGTCGTGGTCGTCGCCGAATCATTGGATGTATTGTGAATACTTGTGTTCGGACTAATAGATGTGGCGCCCGATTGACCACTTGATGGCGAAGTGGGCGGACTAATAGAGACGGCGGCGGCGGCTGACTGTCCACTAGGCGGTAATGTAGCCGAAGATCCAGATAATACCGATGAAGAGCGATCGGCGTCATATTCTTCATCTTCGATTATTTTATTCTGTGTCACTATTTTTTCAGTCAGACTATCACTCATGACTAATCCGGAGCCGTATAGCGATGTCTGAACAGCTGAAGACTAAAATTGTAGACAAAAATTAATTTTAAATATAAATAAATAATAATATTATATAAAATGGTTTTGGGATGAAAGTGGGGGTATAGGGCCGGTTGAATAGAGGAACCGAATAATTTTTTTTATTAAATTAATATACAGTATATAGGTCTGTGTGTTCACATAATAGCCGTTATAATACGTTTATGACTAACCCTATCGACTAAATTCAATTGACAGGCAGTGGACGGTTTCGGCGCACTGGACATTGTAGTGTCCAACGCAGCGGTCAACCCGGCAATGGGCGCTTTTCTCGATGTAATACCGAAATAAATATAATAATTACCGAATAATTTTGTTTGTTAATGACATTAATATATTTATATATATTTTTTGTAGACCACTGAGGATGAGTTTGACAAAGTAATACACATATCTAACCGAAACCTAAACACTTCTACAGTACTGTATATTGTCTAACATTGCTATCTACTAACTTCCGCCACACTTCCAGATACTTCAGGTCAACATCAAAGCCTCGTTTCTATTGACCCGCGAGGCCTATCCGCTCATGCGATCGGGCGGTTCGTTTACATACGTCTCATCTATCGGCGCCTATCAGCCATTCTGTCTGATCGGTGCCTATTCGGTGTCGAAGACGGCACTGCTAGGTCTGGCCAAAGCCGTTGCCCAGCAATCGGCCGATCGCCAGATACGGGCCAACTGTGTCTGTCCGGGTATAATACGGACCCGATTTTCTCAGCCTTTCTGGCAGAGCGATGAGGCTATGGCTGAAATCTGTCGACTCGTACCGGCCCAGAGGTAAGAGAGAGAATTGAAAGAAATAGAGAGAGAGAGAGAGAGAGAGAGAGAGAGAGAGAGAGAGAGAGAGAGAGAGAGAGAGAGAGAGAGAGAGAGAGAGAGAGAGAGAGAGAGAGAGAGAGAGAGAGAGATGTAACGATTTATAGTACTTGTGTTCCCGAAGACGTGCCTTCCATAGCATTGTCTGTTTCTTCATCTAAATGAGGATCAACTTCTTGTGGTCGTCTTTTACGAGGCCTTTGGGATTCTTTTATCTTTCGTTTGGACTTAAGTTTACTGGAATTAATAAAAAAAATAAATTTATGGATCAAATCAAATAGTATTAGTAGTAGTAGTAGTCGTAGTAGTATTACATGAGTTCCTCATTCATGGAGTTATACTCTTCATTCATGTCATGTATTTTTGATTTGGTTTCATTCATTTTGGCCATTATTTTACTAATCTCTTCCTCGAGAGATATGGTTTTTATCGCACTGGCCGTCACTGTCGATGACACTTGAGTTTCATCTGATGTTTGGTCACTCATTATATGATTATTGATATTATAATTTGAAAAAATTAATGTTTTCCTAAACTGTTTGATTAATATATTATTTAGAAGTGAATTATGTTTTGACTTCTTTACGCGCCTTTTGAAACAATTTTTATTAGACATAATTTTTTTGATAAAATTATTATCAAATGAAATAAATGGAAATTATTTTGATTTAAAGTTTAAGAGTTTAACTTTTTATTTAAATAATAGAGTTTATGACTTGTATTTGCAAACAAGTATAAAATGTAAATAATAAACCAGTTGAGAATGCTACAAAGCATTTTCATATGAACTCATTATTGTTTTTATAAATTGCTATATCAACAGTGTATAGTAACAGTAATAGTGTAGGTACTGATAATAGTGTGACATCACAAGTAGGATTACCAAATGTAAAAAAACTAAAACATAAATATAGTTTTTTATTAAAAATAAATCAAAAATACAATTATAAAAAACTAAATTAGAAATTTAATAAACAAAATTCTCTATCTATAAATCAATAAATAGATCAATAAATAGAAAAATATAATAACACTACACTAACTATTACTTGTAATATTTTACTAGTAATGTACTATTATTACTATATTACTCATGTTTTTTAAAAGTATTTCGGATTTTTAGACAAATATCTTAATGTTTATACATTTAATTTATTCACTAAAATAATTTTACGTTAAATAAAATTAAATATTTTGAAAATTATCCGCCATTTTATAATTTACAAAAATATTTAATAGATTTTTTCTTTATTTTTTTTTTAACATTAAAGCCATTTTTCAATGTTGCTGGATAGTTTTTTATGTTTAGCACAAATCTAAACTTAAATATCTAATATATATTTTTTTACTTTGGCCATCATATTCTTTGTTTCTAAAGAGATATTATAATTTCAATGCTGATCTAAATATCTTATTTTTCTGTTTTATTCAAATTGGAAATAAAAATTTTCTAAATCCGAAACTAAAAGATAATCTCAGACAGTCAGACAGTCAGACAGTCAGACAGTCAGACAGTCAGACAGTCAGACAGTCAGACAGTCAGACAGTCAGACAGTCAGACAGTCAGACAGTCAGACAGTCAGACAGTCAGACAGTCAGACAGTCAGACAGTCAGACAGTCAGACAGTCAGACAGTCAGACAGTCAGACAGTCAGACAGTCAGACAGTCAGACAGTCAGACAGTCAGACAGTCAGACAGTCAGACAGTCAGACAGTCAGACAGTCAGACAGTCAGACAGTCAGACAGTCAGACAGACAGTCAGACAGTCAGACAGTCAGACAGTCAGACAGTCAGACAGTCAGACAGTCAGACAGTCAGAAATGTAGAATTCAGATAATCTTGAAAAGTGTACATGTTCAAATACAGCAATAAATTGGTCATAAATAACGTTAATTTTAGAAATTTTTATTTTAGTAAAAAAAAGTTTGTGCTTTTATTGAATACACACATTCTATAGACAAATATATAATGTAATGTAATATCAAGTTCGCTATGGCGTCAGTTATTTAAAAATCCGGGCAATTGTCGACTATGTGGTAAAGGATCTGATGAGATGTCCTACCAAACTGTGTGCCCAAACGTGAGTTACCAGCGGTGCCACGGATGAGTGGACACCGGCCTACAGGTTTGGTTACACACCTATTATTTGAAGATCAAGCGCAAGAACATCCTATCAGATCACTATCAGTCGGGATGTCACTATACTAAGAGACTCGGGATTCAAACAAATATGGAGCCAAACGACGGCAAACCGGACGAGTTTTCGGTAATTGTGGCCATAATCAAGACACTGGTGTTTATCTATACCTACCTGACCTACGGTATCTATTATGCCGTACAACAGCCGTGTCTGGCGTTACCCAAAGCCCATCGAAGGCGTGCCCGACGCGAGAATCCCGACGATCCGTATTCCGGTCGACGATCGGCCAGCGAAACACTATCTGCACGACTGTCGGACAATACCCGAAGCTCAGCAACGATCGCTGACAATGAACTCGCCAGACGAACCGTGTCTCGGCTATCGGCGTATACTGGCCGAAGAATTGGTCAAACAACGGGACGGCAAAGTAATGAAAAAGTGGCGATTAAGTGACTATCAGTGGCTTAGCCGACGCGAAGTTGACTATAGGATTGCGGCCATCAGTCGCGGACTGTTACTCAATAGTGTTAAACCCAAAGATGTTGTTTTGATTGTTTGCGACACTCGTCTCGGTTTGTATTTACTACTACTACTACTACTTGATGGCCAACTAATTGGTTGATTTAGAGACGATAGATATCTTATAGTTTGATGTCTTGTTTTTTTATCTCTACATACAGAGTGGTTCCTAACAGCTCAGGCCGTTTTTCGTATCGGCGCAGCCATCAGTACACTGTATACAACACTGGGCGACGAGGCACTGATCTACGGTATCAATGAAGTCCAGGTAACACATATTGTTACCACCGAAGACCAGTTGGCAAAGTTTGCCAAATTTCGCAATCGATTGCCAACTGTCGAGACGATTATCTATATCGAGTTGGACTATAGACGGAGCAGTAGTGTCGGCGGCGGCAGCGAACCAGATGTCGAACTGTCCAAATGGGACGTTGATTTGGTTCCGTTCGAACAGCTCGAAAGGGATGGCCTGTCATCGGCCGACGATCTGGTCGGTGTTAGTCCAGGCGAAGATGATATCGCATTGATTCAGTACACGTCAGGTATGTCTATACTCTCTTTCTATTTTAATTAAATACTAACTAATTATTAATTACCGGTAATTAATTAATTTCTAAAAAATTGTATTTCAACTCCGTTTCCATTCCCTCTCCCCGTCCATCAAACTCTAGGCTCAACCGGAGTGCCCAAAGGTGTTATACTAACACACAAACAGGTTATGTTTGTCATGTGTATGTCGTTGGACATCACTCAGGAACAATGGTCGGATACACCCAACCAAACCTATATTGCATACCTACCCCTAACACATGTACTGGAATTTTATGCCGAATTCTATGTGTTTTCGTGCGGCATTAAAATAGGCTACGGAACACCCTATACGCTAACCGATTCGGGTACCGGACTATTGCCTGGCGTTACCAGTGATCTGAAATTGTTGCGGCCAACCATTGCCGCATTTGTACCGTTGATATTGGATCGCATTCACAGCGATATCAATACAAAAGTAGCTAAAAGGGGAACCGTATTTCGCCAGCTGTTCGACTTTGCCGTCGACTATAAGATCCAATGGAATCGTAGCGGTTTCCATACGCCTATTATCGACCGATTGATTTGTACATCAATTCGCGAACAGTTTGGCGGCCAAATTCAACATGTGGTCAGCGGCGGCGCTGCACTGACGTCCGATACGCACGATTTTGTCCGGGCCTGTCTTAACATTAAGTTGGCTCAGGTATGTATATAATAACCTCTTAGCGCACACCTATTATTTCTAATTTGGTTCCCAATTATCTATTAAAGGGATACGGAACTACTGAAACATTTGGCACAGTCATTGCACAGGATTTCGATGACCTGAGCAGCGGTAGTGTCGGCTCGATTTATACGGGCGTCAAAGTCAAACTGGTCAACTGGCCCGAAGGCGGCTATACTGTACACGACAAGCCGAGCGCCCGTGGCGAAGTGGTGGTCGGCGGAACTAATGTGGCAATGGGCTACTACAAGAGCCCGCAGCTGACACAGGAAGCGTTCGAAGTGTCCGAAGACGGTACCCGATGGTTCCGTACGGGCGATATATTCGAAGTGACCGACGACGGCATGTTTAAAGTGGTCGATCGGAAACGTGATTTAATTAAATTGCAATTCGGAGAGTATGTCTCACTGGGAAAGGTATGTACTGTTTGTTTGTTTGTTTAATGTTATATATATGATGTCACTAATGGTAATCTGTTTTTTTTTTCATTTCATAGATCGAGTCGGAGCTCAAAAATAACCGCTTTGTCGACAATATCTGTGTCTACGGTGACTCCTATAGGCAGTACTTAATAGCGTTTATAATACCGAATGCAGTATCACTTAAACAATTAGCCAAAGAGCTGATGCCTACCATCAACAATGGCAGCGGTGGTGGTGGTGGTGGCGATATCGGGTCGCTATGGCGTCAATTATGTACAAATCCGGCAATTGTCGACTATGTGGAAAAGGATCTGATGAGATGGGCAACCAAACTGGGTCTACCTAAACGTGAGATACCGGTGCGCATCAAACTGTGTCCGGATGAGTGGACACCGGCTAACGGTTTGGTTACGCCTATTATGAAGATCAAGCGCAAGAACATCCAGAATCACTATCAGTCGGATATCGATAGACTATACGAACGAAAACTGTAGCGAAAAATAAAAAAAAAACGAAGAATTAATGTGATGTCTGGAGAAGCAGGAGAAGGAAGAAGTGATTTATAATTAAAAATAATAGTTAATTAATTAAATTAATTAATTAATTGTCTCATAATATATATATATATATATATATAAATATATAATACTGTATATGATATATAAGACATGAATTATTTATTATTATTATTATTATTATGGAAATCGATTTTATTATTATTTTTTTTTGTTAGTGAAGTAATAATACATTGAATTTGTAGAAAGTTTTTAATTAATTGATAATTATTATTGTTTTTTTTATTATACATATCTATTAAGTCTATAATTATTAATTGATTGTTTTTTTATATATATAAATAATTTTTATTATTATTATTATCATTAGTAGTATTTATCTATAAAAATATATTTCATATATATTTATATATAATTATCATTAAAAAAAAGGATTGTTTTTGTTTTTACATTTTTCAACCAAACAAACAAACAAAAAATTTCAATTATTTATTAACAATAATAAAATACACACACATATTGTTTTTTTTCTTAAAAAAAATCATTTATTTTGTTAATATGATTTTGTTTAATTATTTTTGAAAACAAAATTAATATAAAATAATAATTAACTATAGGAGGCGGGGGAGGGGCGATATATCAGAGATAAGGCGATAAATTAGTAAAAAAAAACTCCAAAAATAAAAACAAAACTAAAAATTATCAGATGATGTAGTAGTCGTCGCCACCGGAATCCGTCGATGAATTATAATTAGTTGACGGTGTGGTCGGACTAATTAGCGACGGGCGGCGGCCGACTGACCACTTGACGGCAATGTAACCGAAGATCCAGACAATTACCGGTGACAACCGATCGCCTTGAGTATTCTTTATCTTATTCTATCTTCTATTTTCTTTCTGTCAAATTGTCACTTATGACATCCATGAAGATGTTGTTCCTTCCAAGGAAGCCATTTGTGGATCAGTTTCTTGTCTCGCCTTCTTCTTCTTCTTCTTCTTTCGTGACATTAATGACTCAATTAGTTTGCGTTTTGATTTTAATTTACTAAAAGTTACCAAAAAAAAAACAAAAACAAAACAAAATATGAGAAAATAAGTTTTTACAGTAAAAATGTGTGAATTATTATTGTGTTTTTCAATATGGGATTCAAATGCATGGAAATACGGTAACACTGACTGTAATACAGTACTTAATTTTTTTTTGTTGTCGAACTCTTCGCTAAGTTTATCTCTTTCATCCAGAGTTTCAGATATTTTTTTTTATCTAAAGCAATGAGCTCTATAGTCTTCAGTTGCCACCGTCGATGACACTATTTGCGAGTCATTGCTGCCGTCGTTGTTACCGATGATATCGGAAATGTTGGCAATTGAAGACAAGAATGGATCACTTGAAGAAGACATCGTATTATTATTAATTAAATTATTATTAATTAAATTATTAAAACGTTTTATTAAAAGCGTTCTCAACAGTGGACTGTTGGCTACTGAGCGTCGCTTAAACTTAATTTTTTTAGACATATTTAATATTTTTTTTTTTGTAATATTTTAAAAAATTATATTCAAATTTATTTTTTGTTGTTGTAAATATTTACAAATAATTTAGTCAATTATATTTACATGTACTGTACATATATATGCAATATATATATATATATGCAAACTGTACATGCTCAAAACAACAAAAAGTTGGTCATAAACAACGCTAGTTTGTAAATATTTTATAAAAATTTTATTTGATTTTCAATTTATACAGATTTAGTATATACTACAGTAAGTTATTATATATTACTATATATATAATCTATAGGCGAGAAAAATAGCCGCCGGCGGCCACCACACTCTCGCCGGTAACATAGGAGGCGTCATCGGAGGCCAAAAAGGCTACAACGCCGGCAATTTCGTCGGGTTCGCCAATCCTGTATAGATATGTGGGAACAGATTGGACGGACACATGAATTAGTTTTGGACATTTAGCCTAACATTTTGGATATATTGAATGCAATAGTCTCTGGCTTATGGCCTCTGACCTCTGGGCCGGTACGAGTCGACAGATTTCAGTCATAGCCTCATTGCTCTGCCAGAGAGGCTGCGAAAATCGGGTCCGTATTACACCCGGACAGACACAGTTGGCCCGTATCTGGCGATCGGCTGATTGCTGGGCAACGGCTTTGGCCAGACCTAGCAGTGCCGTCTTCGACACCGAATAGGCACCGATCAGACCAAATGGCTGATAGGCGCCGATAGATGAGACGTATGTAAACGAACCGCCCGATCGCATGAGCGGATAGGCCTCGCGGGTCAATAGAAACGAGGCTTTGATGTTGACCTGAAGTATCTGGAAGTGTGGCGGAAGTTAGTAGATAGCAGTGTTAGACAATATACAGTACTGTAGAAGTGTTTAGGTTTCGGTTAGATATGTGCATTACTTTGTCAAACTCATCCTCAGTGGTCTACAAAATATATATATATGTCATTAACAAACAAAAAATATTCGGTAATTATTATATTTATTTCTGTATTACATCGAGAAAGGCGCCCATTGCCGGGTTGACCGCTGCGTTGGACACTACAATGTCCAGTGCGCCGAAACCGTCCACTGCCTGTCAATTGAATTCAGTCGATAGGATTAGTCGTAAACGTATTGTAACGGCTATTATGTGGACACACACACACACACAGACCTCACGAATCAATCGATTTCGGTCGTCGGCTTTGGCCACATGACAGACAACGCCGCGTACGTCCAGACCGTCGGCCCGAAGCTTATCGACAGTCGCCGAAACGTTCTTTTCCTTTCTAAATGGGGGCGAAAAAGACGCCGATATTAATGAATAGTATAGAGAGATATGGTTTGGTATGATTGGGATAACATCGGAGGCATTACCGGCTGCTGACCACCACTTTGGCACCTTCGGCGGCCAGTCTACGGGCTATTGCTAGGCCAATGCTGTGGCGGGACAATAAAAAAGTGCGGGTAAATACAGTATATGATTTAATAATCGCCACCTCGTGTCTGACATATACCGGTACTTACCCATCGGTCGAAGCCGTAACGACCGCTACTTTACCCACCAAACGACGACAAAGGACACCACCGCCCGCTTCGGTTGCCAATCCGCGACCCGCGGCAGACATTGTTGGGGTCAGCGATAGTGGTGGTCGTCGTCGGTATCGTAATAGTCCGACAGTAAAAGTTGTCAATCGGTTAGATAACATGTATGGAAGCGCGTTTGGGGGGGGGAACTAATAGATGGGATGGGGGGGGGAGGAGGCAGGTGTCGGGACCCGGTTTTTCAGGAAAAATGCAATGAATTAGATAATTAAATACAAAACAATTGTTATTTTTTTGTTTGTTGTTATTTTGTGTGTTTTAAAAATTTAGTACCAAGTTTAGTTTAGTAACAACTTAGAAAAATTATTATACAGTAATTATTATCAAATTTAAAATGTACTCATTTGTACTTTGATTTAAATACTGTATATATATATATATATATATATATATATATATATATTTTGATACTAAATGAGCATTATTTGTACTTTAAAAATAATAATTAAATAAATATCTTAATATAGTTTAAATATATTTTTATACATGTAAAATTTACTGTATGTATATTTTTGATTTTTTGTTGTTGTTAATAAACAATACCCCCTCCATAAAGGACGTTCAATTATATTATTTGGGGGGGGGGAGTATTATTTTCTTATTATTAAATAATTTAGTATTAAATGACACTAAAATTTACAATAAACAAAAATATATGATGCAGATTAATTTTTGTTTTCATAGTAGATTAAATATAATAAAAATGTTTTTTTTAAAATATAAAAATAATTATATAGTAATAATTATAAGCAACTACTAATAAATTGTATACTAATAATAATAATGTCAATATATTTAGATAATTAATATATATATATTTAATATGTGTATAAATCATACATACAAGTGTATGCAAGTTTTTTTTTTAAATATATTATTTTATTAATAAAATAAATTTTTTTGTGTTGAAAAAAATATGATACTAATTATTTAAAAATAATATATATATACTGTATATATATATATATATATTTAAAAAAACATTTAGGGATCAATTTTTTCAATATATATAATTTATTTATGTATTTAATTAKAGACAAATTTCAAATCAGGTTTTCAAAATCTAAAACTCATAGATAAATGCTATCATATATTATACTATAATTTGAGTACAAATATATTTATATTACTATAATAATTATAGTATAACCCCACTTCTATTAAAATGCTTACATTTTTTTGCCTACAAATGCACTATTTATTATACAGTGCTATAACTCCACCCATTTTACACACAAAAAAGTTAATGTAAATAATAGTACTTAAAGGTCTATATTTATTTGCCTAAAAATTAAGCGAAATTTTATTTATTTTAATTATTAATTTATTTTTTTATTATAATATTTAGTTATATACCGAATCCCACAATTATAGTTACAAAAATACAGTACAACATTTTTTAAGTTTAAAAAATTATAAATATTTTATTTAAATATTTTTTTTATTTATAATAATTTAAAATGTTCAAAATACTTACTATTATTAATAATCACAAAAGCAGATAATAACAATCTATTGATTCAATACAATGGTTGGTAGAGCTCTTTAAGGAATTTAAAATCCTGAATAGTGATGGAAAATTAGACCACCTGAGTCTCCCCATACCACAAACATAGCTATCTGACGTCAGAAATTCGATATATTCGACTTTAAAGTAGAATATTTTTGACGTTAGTTATGAATATATTTTCTATGTATTTTTCAATACTAATTATCAATACAAAAAATAATTTTTATTATGTAGAATATTTTTCGATATATTCGACTTTAAATTCCTAAATAAATGTGTTAAAATGTAAATTATTTGTTTTACTATAATACAAACTTGTTTTATTATAAATAAGATATTTTTAAAATTTAATATTTATAAATAAAATAAAATATTTAAAAATTTAACATTCTAAAATTATTTTATAACAAAATATTTTATTTTAATTTAAAGTCGAATATATCGAAATCTATTCTACATAATGAAAATTAGTTTTTGTATTGATAATTAGTATTGAAAATTATATAGAAAATATCATTCATAAATAACGTCAAAAATAGTCGACTTTAGTCGAATATATCGAATTTCTAACGTCAGATAGCTATGTGTGTGGTATGGGGAGACTCAGGTGGTCTAATTTTCCATCACTATTCAGGATTTTAAATTCCTTAAAGAGCTCTATCAACCTTTGTATTGAATCAATAGATTGTTATTATCTGTTTTTGTGATTATTAATAATAGTATTTTTTAGATTATTATAAATTATTATAAATAAAAAAATATTTAAATAAAATATTTATAATTTTTTAAACTTAAAAAATGTTGTACTGTATTTTTGAAACTATAATTGTGGGATTCGGTATATAAGTATATATTATAATAAAAAATAAATAAATAATTAAAATAAATAAAATTTCGCTTAATTTTTAGGCAAATAAATATAGACCTTTAAGTACTATTATTTACATTAACTTTTTTGTGTGTAAAATGGGTGGAGTTATAGCACTGTATAATAAATAGTGCATTTGTAGGCAAAAAAATGTAAGCATTTTAATAGAAGTGGGGTAATATAAATATATTTGTACTCAAATTATTTTTAAAAGTAATTAAATAAAAAATATTTTTCAAAAGTGACATACAATATAAAAATTAATATTATTTTCAACAACAAAATAGTTATTTATTAGAAAAAAAACTAAATAAATAATTATCAAATATATTGATATATAAAACTATATATAATATAAACGTATATAAAAATGTTTAAATCAATTTTGCGGCCAATTATCCGACAAAATAATAATAACTACTACTCATCGCTACTAATTTTACGGCAGTTATCCAGTAGTAGTAGTAGTAGTAGTAGTAGTAGTGGTCAGTCGTCACCGAATCGTATAGACAATGTACTGGTCATCGGATCGGGTCTTATGGGTTCGGGTATTGCCCAGTCGTGCGCTACTTCGGGTAAATTTCAATCGATAACACTGTACGACGTCAACGATAAACAGCTCGGAATCGCCAAGAAATCTATAGCCAAGAGTATTGAAAAACTGTACGCAAAAGGAAAGGTCGACATCGAGAGTGTGGACAGTGCTGTCAATAGTATAACATTTTCCAACCGAACTGATCCCAAATCGACAGATAATCTGTTGATAGTCGAAGCCGTTCCCGAACTATTGGATGTAAAACAGAAAATATTTGCCAATCTATACGATCAGTTCAAAGATAACCCGACGGTAATCTATGCGACCAATACGTCATCGTTGGCCGTCAAAGATATTGGTCTATCCGTACCGGTTAAGGACCGATACGCTGGACTACATTTTTTCAATCCGGTACCACTGATGAAATTAGTTGAAATTGTCAAATTGGTCGATACTAGTGACCAGACCGTGGAATCGTTGCGCCAGTTTGTAGCCGATATCGGCAAAGTTTCCGTCCAATGTCGCGATACTCCCGGTTTTATTGTCAACCGATTGCTGATACCGTATTCATCGGAAGCGGTGAAAATGATGGAAAGAGGCGACGCCAGTGTCGAAGATATCGATACGGCTATGAAGTTGGGCGCCGGATATCCGATGGGACCGTTCGAGTTGATGGATATGACCGGTATTGATACGGGAAAGTTTGTTAGGGATGCTTGGCTGGCCCGCAACGATCCGTCATTGAATATAGCGTCGTCCGAATTGGTCGACAAAATGGTAGCCGACGGCCGATTGGGCAGAAAAACGGGTAAAGGTTGGTATGATTATAGCAAATAACTGTTTGTTTTTTTTTTAATTAATTAACTGCTTATAACTATTAAAAAAATATATTATTTTTGTATTTTTTTTAAATAAAAATTTTGTATAACTTTTTTGTTTGTTATTGATTTGAATAAAACTTTTTTTTTATAAAACTAATTTATAGATTAAGTTATTTGAAAATAAAAATAAATACATTTATTCTATATATATATACCGCTATATAATCAACAAAAACAATAAAATTTAAATATTAATTAACAAAAATAATAATAAATAAATCAATAAAATTAATGCCAAAAAACATTGTGTAACTAAATATTTAAACAAAAAAACTATTAATTATATTAAATACTGTTATATAATACTAACAAAAAAAACTTCAAACAAAATATATATAAATATTAAAATAATAGTTAATATTATTAATTAAAATATATTAATAATTAATTAAATAATATTTTACTATTGATTTTATAAACAAACAAAAAAACTAAATATACTTTTAATTATTAATTATTTTTTTATAATACAATTCTCAATGCAAACCGTTATTTATGTATTAAAAAACATAGAGAGTATTGTATTATATAATAAATGTTTGTAAACATAACACATAAATATCAATACATTTATAGATAGAGAGAGACAACAAAAAAACAACAAAAAGTTTTTTGTTGTCAACAAAATTGATTGACAATTGAATTGATCCGCAAGTGTGAAGACATCACTGGAGGACCTAAAACAACAACAACAATGTCTTCAGATGACGACGACGACAACAACAAGCCGTTGATCACCAGTAAGTGATATTTCTGGTCATCGGTTAACCGATCGGACCAATCGATCCGCGCGCGCGATGTCTTTGATTATTATTCATGACTTTAATTATTATTATTATTATTATTACCATCTCTTCAGTCTCTGGCCAACGATCGCTGGTATTGTCCGGCCAGTTGTCTCAGGCCATTGTCAGGGATCTGCCGCAAGAAGGCGTCGAATGGCAACGGTTTGTGTGATATATGACACCCACTGTCCCGATGACTGACTGACTGACTGACTGATCCATAACTGTTTAACTGTCCATTAAATTGTTTCTTTACCGCCAATCAGATCCTATGGTCGATCGTCGAAGATTGTCTATCTGGAGGCCAAACTGGTACCGTTTGACGACAAATATTTGGCCGCCGAAATCAACGATATGCAACAGTTATTGTCGCGGCCATTGTTGTACACATTTTGGACGGATTGTTCCGATTTGGATACCTATAAGACGCAGACACGCGACGAAGTTAGCCAATGGTTGGCAAAGATGACTTCACGCGGTATTAGCGACTGGTTTATCGTACATTTGGACAACGGTTCGGATAAGAAGTCCGGAGCTGTCGGCGTTATCAACAAAACCAAACTGTTGCCATCTATTAAGACATCGTCGACCGTATTGGACAAATTGCGTAACGATTTCCCGCTGGTCAAATCCAATCCCGACCGTACTGTATCGCTGTTGGACACCACTATCGCCGGCGCTACGGGTAAGACCGACTCGAAGACCCAGGAAAGCTATCAACAGTTTATGTGTCGGCTGAGGTCACTGTTGTTGAGCTCCTATTCGCGTCAGTTGTTGCGTTACGAAGATTTTATACGAACTCAACGGGAAAGCCGTAACCAACCGAACTGGAATTTCTTTCACTTCTTCGGCCTACAGGAACAGTTGGCTTTTGCCTTTGAAATGTTAAGTCTTTACGACGAAGCACTCGTCCAGTACGACGAATTGGATGCACTGTTCTCACAGTTTGTTATCAACTCAAACTCGGGACCAATACCCGAATGGCTGACCCGGTTGTCGACCAACTACGATATCTGGCACGGACTCTGTCTATCGGCATCGGTATCCAAATCGTTGCGCCGACAGTTCTTTACCACCACTGCCACCGTCGATGGCAACGATACAACCACCACCACTACCACCTCCACACACAACAAGACACTGATCGAACTGCGCAACTATCTGTTTGCCCGACAATCCGAACTACTGTTACTATTGAACAAACCATGGGAGTTGGCCTCCAGGGCCCTGCCGTTCCTGCAAAACTGTTTCAACGAACTAAACATATTGGAGATTACGATGACACCGGGCGGTATGGCCTGTTGGGTGTTTCTCAGTGCACTGGAAATACTACACAAATGCGAACGCTATAGCGATTCATCGCAAATGGAGTCCTATTTGAGGCATACGGTCGGCCTGTGGTCGTACGCCAGGAATAAGGTATGACTGGACTAACTGGACTATCATTTTTGATTACCGATAGTAATGATTGAATTTTTAGTTAGCCGAATTGGGAACGTTATGCGGCCTAATGCCCGGCCAGACAATGACGTCCGAACATTTGCACCGTGTGGTCAACTTGATTGCCGGTATGGGTGACGATCCGCGACTAGGAGAAGTACCGCCCAGTCCACAGGAACGACTGAAAGAGGCACTTTCAGGCCAGGAGTCGTTTCTCAAACACTATATGGAAATATCGGAGCTAACAATGGGTACCTATAAACACATCGGACGCATGCGATTTGCCCGACTAATTGGCAAAGAGTTGGCCGAACTTTATATGTATGTAAACACGGACACATAAAATCTGTATTTTTTCCAATGAAACTAATATCTAATCGATTTGTTGTTGTTGTCGCTTATGTAGCAAAATGGGTAAACCACAGAAAGCTATGTCTTTTCTGCTCGACTTAGAGAAAGTCTATGTCCGAGAAAAATGGCCGCACCTGTTGAACGAAATACGTGTGCTATTGTTGAAGTGCTACGAAATGGTTGGCGACTCACGCCGTGTCTTCAAAGTCCAGTGCCAGTTGGCCGCCAACGAACTGATTGCCGGCGACCAGCGGCTAAACTATTGTCTGGAAAGCGAACGACTGTTGAAGACACTGCAACACCAGCCGAACAATAATACTAATACCGGTACTAATAATAATCATAATAGACATAACAGTGATCTGTCAATGATGTCATCGTCATCATCATCATCAGCGGTGGGGCCGATATGTATAGCAATGGACGAACTATTTGAGGTACAATCGATGCGATTGTTGGCTCTCGACGGTCACTATACGGTCGCCAATCGGCGTCTGGAGCTATCACTCGAGCTCATCAATAACTTTCCCAAAGATATTCATTGTGATAAAGTAGTGATTACGTTGATCTATGAAGACTTGTCGTCTAACATGACTACTACGGCTAACAAACATAGGTCGACAACGATCACCGGCGGCGGGTGTCCACACATGGATGAGATTATAGATGTCAAGTCACGAAACAATTTACTCAAAGCGACCGCCAATCTTAAACCAGAGGTCGAAACGTTTCACACGAGTATTTCGGTGGGCGTTAAGTGCAATAATACCGGAAAACTGTTGATCCGGCGCAGCGATAGTCACGGTTTTGTATTGCAGGACAAGGAACCAATGGTTCCCGAATATACAGACGCATTTGTGGCCACCGATGTACTACTGAGACCCGGTGTCAACGATATTCGACTGAAGTATTCGACAAAAATGACCGGAACTTTTCAATTGGATCAGATTGTACTCAATTGGGACGCCAATGCCAGCATTGTCGGGACCGATGTCCGACATCATCACCAATGTTTTTCGGTGATTACCGAAGCACCGACATTGAAGGTACTCCAGTTGACAACACTGGATGGACTGACCAGCGATATACTGTGCGGTGTCGAGCAGTCCATTGAATTGCAACTGAACTGCGGTAGCAGTAGTTTTCCGGCCCGAACACCGTTGACCATCCGGGCATCGCATGGCCTACGGCTACGACTGGAAACCGATGTGACGGCCGACGATTTACGTGATGAAGTGACGTTTGTATTGCCGGCAACGTTGGAACCGTTTCAGAAATACGAAATACCGTTGATAATCAAATCACAACTATTACCACAAAAAGACGATAATTCTGTTCGTCACGAGCTAACCATGAGTTGGCCGGCGTTGTCGGTAAACAATATCAACAACAGTCCTGTCGGCACCAATAGTAGATCACCATCAGTACCGACCATACGATTAGTGAACGTCCAGTTTCATCTGATGCCGCCGTTTATTGTCACTCATCGACTGCATACGTGCGAGTGTCGAAAGTTTGTCGAAATTATTGTCCAATGTGTGTCCAAACGGCCGATTGTTGTGTCCGAACCCCGGTTGACTGTTCCCAACGATTTTGCCGATAACGATCGCTTACATTTGATAGCCTATGTGCCAAAAAACGACTCGTGTGTTGTACACCACACCCAAACCGTACACTACGTTTGGGAATTGGTTGGCCAGAATCCACTCGATCGGACACTAGTAGTGGCCAACAAATTGCTATTCAAATTACAATACAAACTTTTTGACGATCCGCTGGCCGTCAATTGGCAACAGTTTATGTTTGATCTGAAATTTCTAACCAATTATCATACACTGTACACCATTGCGGCCAATATTGAACCGCAAAACGGTACCGAATTTTGTCGGGCTGGTGCACTGTGTCATTTGAATGTGGCCATCAGCCGACTTCAGGCTACCGACGATCACAAGTCAATTATGTACGAAATAGTGTCCGACCAGACCCTGTGGAATGTTTGCGGCAAAACAGCCGGTGTTGTCACCATTGACGGTCCGCAAGACAAATACGAGGTTCGGTTCGATGTGATGCCACTTATCAGCGGTTTTCTACCCTATCCTACAGTCAGGCTATCGAAATACATTAACCGTAACACTGATAGCAACAATGTGGCCACAGCAACGGCACCGGTAGTGCAGCCGCCGCCGCCCCCACCCGACCAACTCATGAACGGTATCGGTGAGGCCAAACTGGTGGCCTTCGATGTCGGACAGGTCTACAATTGGAGTCGGGCTACACAAGTGCATGTATTGCCATCATCTGGTCTGATCGTACCAGAGGTTCAATAATACTAGTAGTAGTTGTTGTAGTAGTAATCAAACAAACCTACGGTGCTATTATCTAACCGCACATTTCTGGGAGAGTCCATAACTCATTGGTTATATATTATCAACAATATCATATATATATACAGTATATAATGTATATATTCAACGATAAAAATTGAATGAATCGTGTTTTTATACACATATCTCGTAATAAATTATTTATTATTATTATTTTTTAAAAAATAAATAGATCTACTAATAATAGAAAAACATATGATAGATATTTTAATTATTTAGAAAAATATATAATAATTTATTTTAATGTTTAAAAAAATAATTTTTAATAAATAGAAATTTAAAATTTAAAGACTATAGCAATAAATAAAATATATTTAAATTAATTGATATTAAAACTAATGGAAAAACTTAAATTATTTTATTTAATGTTAATTTAGATACAATTTTTTGTAAGCTATTAGGATATGTGTCTCTGATTTTGTAATATTTAAAAAAAAATAATAATATGTATTTTTCTAATAATTATAAATTGATTTGTTTTTTTAATTTTATTTATTTATTTATTCATAAAAATTGTTTATTATTGTATTTTTATTAAATATAGTTATTAAATATTTATACTATTTAATAAAAGTATAATAAATTATATTTATTTGTTATTTATATATTTGTTTTTTTAAATAAAGAAATTATAACATTTTATTTCAATTAAAATGATAATCAAAATATAATTTAATTTCTTTTAAAAAATCAAATTATTTAAATCAAATAATTTAGTAAAATTTGAAAAGCAACTTAAATAATTTTTTTTGAAAAACAAACATATTAATATTAGTTATAAAAATAATAATTGATAATTAAAAAAAACAATCAGGATTTTAGCATATTTATTATAATTATTATTATCCTATAAATTATCATATAATAATAATTATAATGTATATTATTTCGGGAAATTGGCAATTCTATAGATAATAAATTGGCCAAAAAAAACATAACTGGCCAAATAAGTAAGGCCAACACACACATACACACACACACACACACAATAGGTATAACCTTCAAAGTCAGGTACCTATTTATATGTCCTAATCGGTGATAATCTAAACCTCTATTCAATAACAACAAAAAATCAATATAATAGTTATGTAATCAATAATTAATACCCACTCAAATCAATGTACAGTCAACTCAAGTTATTAAAAAAAACACAACAATATATCATATATACTGTACTCAATCAATACATATAATTTATATACATTTTTGTTGATACAATTAACTTAAAATTATAATTATCAATAAGTCAGTGCCTTAATTATAATGACGTCAGAAAAAAATATATTGCAATCATTGAAATCAATTACATAATTAAATATTATAAATAATGTCAATATATCTATCTATCTATACTGAATATCTATGATACCTATCCTCTCAATACATACATATTAATATCAATACATACATACCTTACATACCTATCGCGTGTTTAGACATCATTTTATATATACATATAAAAAACTTTTCCCTCATTAATGTCACCTATGATTTGTCAAAAAATTAAAAAATATATATATATTTATATTAACTTATGATTTATTTTAACGATTAACTTAAAGGATACAACATATATAACATATACTAAAAAAATATATGACTCTCACTTTATGGCAATAAAAAGTTATAATAAATTAAATTTATATATTATTTTTTTTGAAGTGTTATATTTGGAAATTTTTTGTGTGTATTTATTTATCTATTATATATGTATCTATTGTTGCAATTTTTGATTTTGTAATATTTTTAATACTTTATATTTTTACATTATATAATAAGTGAAAAAAAAACAATTTTATTGTTGGTATTAGCAATAATAGTTATAAAATAATAATTACAAATTATTAATTGTAAAAAAAATTAATTACCACTTATTCATTCAATCGTTTGAATTGTAGTTTTTTTTAATAACAAAATACTAAACAAAAGAAAAAGAGAGTATAAAAAAAATCTTAAAATTTTATTTCACAAAAGCGATTGAGAAAATCAGTATTTAATAATAATAATATTATTATTTTGTATTAATTAAAATTTAATAAATAATTTATTATTTCTTAGAAATTTTTTTCTATGTTAAGCATATGAAATAAAAAAAATTTTAATAAGATTTTAATTATCATTAATTATAGTTTGGTATTGAATTTATAGTATTTTTAAAATAATAATATATCGCTTTTGGTGTAATAATAATAATAACTATAATGAATATAAAAAATAAATAATGGTAACAATTATAATGGTTAACATTAGTTAATTTTTGTAAATTAATTTTTTTTGTATAATTTGTTTAGATTTTATCATGTATTAGACAATAAAAAAAATTGTAAATACACTAATAATAATAATAATCTATATAAACATTTTTTAAAATAATTATTGTTTTTAGTTATATTATCGCTAAAATAAAAGTACTATTCATCGGCAGATTTTAGTTTTTCCTATTTTTTATCATTTATTTATAATATTTTTATTTATATATATATATATATTATTCAATAAATTTAGTATTTAATAAGTAAGTCATCGATAATAGCGGAAAGAGAGAGAGAAAGAGAGAGAGAAAGTAAAATAGTAAATACATATTAATAGTGATATGAAAAAAGTTTTTTATTTTATTTTATTAAAAAAAAATTCACTCTTATATATATATTATAATATAAATATATATTAATAATAAAAAGTATTGATTAAAATGCCATTTAATTGCATTTAATAAGAATATCTAGGTATTGGGGTCAAGGTAACAGTGCTTACAGCGCCTGGCGTTTTATTTTATTTCAATTTTTGTTTTATTTATTTATTTTATTTTATTTTTTTGATGGCATGGCTCTGGCGATTGCATTACTACAGAGTACTTACTGACAGTGCGCTCATAAAGTGTATATAAATTTAATATAATATATATATTTATATATTGAATAATGAATTCAAGTGAATGATGTGATAAATGTGTTGTGAAAGAGAGAGAGAGAGAGAGAGAGAGAGAGAGAGAGAGAGAGAGATTTTAATTAAATATCTTTATAATTCTAGTGACCATTAAAAATACAGTAGAGAAATACATAAAAAAAATAAATACATAAAAAATAAAATAAAATAAATGATACCCGATATACAATTTAATTAAATAAATATTATTTATAAATAAATATATCTATATTTATAAACCAAACATTTATATAATAATAATATTATTATTAAATTATGGCATAAAAAATTAATCTATGATATAATTATCAAATAATCTGCAACACAGCAAACCGCCAGCAAAAAAATGCTTAAAATTTTTTACATATATATATAAGACATTACGTAATATTATGATTATTATAACAAAAATTATTATAAATTATATGATCATCACATCATTGACATCAATTTCTAACAAATCATATACAGGTAGTAGTAGTAGTAGTAATAGTTAGTATAGTCGGGTATAAATCTCATATAAAGTATATACTACTAGTATTTAATTAATATATACTATTGAAAAAAAGATAATTGAGTATAAACATCATTGTCATAATCATCATCATAATCAAACATAAGTAAAATAATTCAGCCATGTACTTGTACTAGTTAACACACACACACATACACACACACACACACACAAATAAATTATAGTTATTATATACTGTATATATGCAATACTGTATTACCTAAATAATTATAGCCTAAAAATTTAGCATGCATAATAATATTATATAATATTTAAGTGTCTTTTTTTAAAAAAAATAAGTGATATTGATCAAATCAAAATCAAACACAAACACACACACACACACACACACACACACACACACACACACACACACACACACACACACACACACACACACACACACACACACACACACACACACATACATACATACATAGAGTATATTTAATATACACTTTTAAAAAATTTGATGACATGTGTGGCGCATGCTATTTTTCAAGCTAGGCTAGAAAAATTTTTCAAAAAAAAAAATTATACAGTACATTATACCCTGTAATATAATTTTAAAGTTAAAGTTAATGTACTGTACTTAATGCAATTTAATATACTGTATAATAATAATAATAAAAATAGCAAATAAATTACTATAATAAAAATTATTAATTTCTTATTTTATTTTTTTAAATATTAAAAAATTTTCTAGGAATTAAAAAATTTAATTAGAAATTAACTTTAATTTTTGTTGTTGTTGATTTTCATTAAAAAATGTGATAATTTAAAATTATCAAACAAACAAAAAATGCACATTTAACAAATTTTTTTTGCAAGCTAGTCTAATTTTTAATTTAATTTAATTTTTTTTTGTTTGTTAAGCGATAATAAAATTTGCTAGATGTATCATTTTTTAATTTTTTTTAATTAATATATTTAATTATATAAATTATACTGTACATATATTAATTTGCATTTAAAGTTTAACATATATATACTGTATATATAGTTATAATAAATATTAATATATTATATATTATTAAAGTGATAATAATAATTAATAAATTTTTTATAATAAATTTTTTAAAAATTTTAATAATAATAATAATAAATATTATATATTAGATTTATGTAACCAACAAAAAAAATGTATACATAATATAGTGATTGTATAAAAAACCCACTATTTTACATGCCATCCCTCCCTTTCTTTCCCCCCCCCTCTTTATCCATAGACAAGTGACAGTTTTCACTGTACTAAATACCAGTCAGTTAGTCAGTCATCATATGACTGAGCTATATAGTCAGCTATATAGTAATATAATAGAGAGCGCCAGTATGTACATACAGGCGCTTAAACACTATAACATCGCATACGTCAACATTGCATTACGTGTACCGCAATGCTAGGCTCCGCCCCCACCCTATGCTTTATACACACTGTGTAATACTACTAATACTAATGCATAGCGCCATGAAAACTGGTTATACACTTTAGCACATGTATGTATATGTCATCATCACCATCACCAACACCACCACCACCAGAGCACTGGGTATAGTATAGTACTGTAGTAATCGACTCGAAGGTCTCCTCTCTTCTCTCTCTCTCTCTTACTCTCTTGACTATACACTACCAGTCCTTTAATCAGTAGATGTACTGACTTTGAGAGGTATTAGTCGTGTAGTAGTAGTACTGACTGAACTGACTGACTGCTTATACATACATACATACAGTAAGCGATTGCATACATGAAATGCTTTTCAAACTACACACCAGTGCTATTCTGTCTGACTATGCTATACATTAGTAGTAGTAGTACTGTATTAATATATATATGATATTACCTACCAGTGCTTGTGTTATGTGTGGACAGTTGTATGTGTAGTATGTAATGTGTTAGGCAAGTGAAGGCCTTTTAATAATAAAATAAAAATATACAGTAATATAATAATAATAATAATAATTATATTGAATTGAATTTATATTATAATAATTTTTTAAAAATATATATTAACTAATGCTAAGTTCATATATACTCTAATAATTAAAAAATAAAATAAAAAGTTATTTTTAATATATATAATAATAATATATGAAATAATAATAATTATTAAATTAATTGAAAAAATTATATAAATATAGTAAAATATTTAATAAAATAATTAATAATAATAATTAAAAAAAAAATTATTATAATATTTGTATTATATTAATATTTATTTTATATATATATATATGGTGTGTGCGCTTCTCATAATATATGAATAAATATATATATACGATATAATGATATGGATGTACTGTATATAATACAACCAATAATATCCAGTGCCTCAGCAGCACTACTGACCATAACATTATTATCATCATCTGATCCATTGATGATAATATATCAACATTGAATTGAATTGTGATTTTGAATTGAATTTAATTTTTTAAAAAAAAAATTTTGGATAATAAATACAATTACAACAACAAAAAATTAATCAAATTATTTAAAAAAAAAAACAATATTTTATTGACTGATAATTAATTCAAACAAAACTTTGTGATCCAACACCTCCTCCTGTGTTTAGTTAGTTAAGTGTTTGTGTAATAATAATAATAATAATACCCGACGGGAACACAACAACAAAAATGGACACAATATTCCCAAAGTTAGAGCCACTGGAGCTTGACTTTGACCCGGAACCGTTTCGGTCGCGTTCAAACACGTGGCCACTGCCCCGACCCGACATTAGCGACTTCGATGGTTCCGGTTTGCCAACAATTGGCCAAGAATTGGACGATCAGCTTATCAACGATGGCTGTCTGGGCGGCGGCGGCGGCTGTATGGATGGTCACAGTAGTGTTAACGGATCGTCTCACGAAATGCTGGCCGGTCTAGATTGCGATGGTATGGGCGGCGGCATGTCCGACGGTATGCCCGATTGTGTATCGGCTGCAGCTGCCGGCCATATGTCTGGCCAGTCGACACCGGTTGGCGGCGCCGCCGGTGGTGGTGGTGGTCCGGGCGGTCCCAAAAAGAACACCTCCCGGCGCAATGCCTGGGGTAACATGTCCTACGCCGACCTGATTACACAGGCCGTCAATGGTTCGCCAGATAAACGGCTGACACTGTCCCAGATATACGACTGGATGGTCCAGAATGTACCCTATTTTAAGGATAAGGGCGACAGTAATTCAAGCGCCGGTTGGAAAGTAAGTGTTTAAAAAAAACAAACTTTTATACTAACTATCATATATATATATACCGCTTACCCCCTGTGTTTTAATGGGAGGTGTATGTGTGTGTGTATAGGGGGGTCATTAAACTCTACTACTAGAGATCCTATTATACAGTAGTAGTAGTAGTAGTAGTAGTAGTAGTAATAGTAGTGTTATTTAATTTCACTTTTATTACTGGATGAATTTCATTATTTTATCATGCACATATTATTATTATTATTTTATTTGTTTGTTTGTTTGCTTATATTGTATTAATTGTGTGTGTGTGTGCAATCATATTTATTTATGTATTATTATTATTATTATATAAATAACTAAATATCCTAGGTTATATTTCACAATGTATGTGTGTCTGTGTTTGTTTAAACACATCCGTATTGTTAATTACTATACTATTAATTTTTTTCGGGGTGGGGGTGGGGGTAGGGAGGTGGTGGGGGTAGAGAGGTGGTGGTGTGGTGGGGCAGGGATATGCAATGTATCGATTGGTGTGTGAAATTGATTATTATAATTATTAAATATATAATTTTTTGTATACATTTATATGTGAAATTATTATTATTGATTTTGTTAAATTGCTAGTGCATACAATTTAAATTTTTTAATAAAAATATATCTTGCTAAATTTTTAAAATTATAATTAGACAATTAGTAGACTATTTACTTGGTACTTGGTAGCTATTGTTATTGTTAGTTTTTTTTATTATTTTTAGTTTATCTTCTATATAATCAAGATAAATTATGTATTAAGCACCATGCCAACAATTTTATTTTTTTAAAAAAATAGAAATAAATTAACTAATATTATTAATTAAATATAATCTTGGATAATAATAATTTATATATTTATATATATGCCGCCATTAATCAATTTAGTTATGCAATATAATTTATATACAGTATAATAAATACATAGTGTTATATAGTTATTGAAGACATGGTATTTAAAGCGCAATGTATGCGGAATGTATGGGTAGTCAGTCATACAGATAATGTTGAGATATATATATCTATATATATATTTAACTTAATTTATTTAATAGAGTAAATTAATTTTATTATTATTATTATTATTAACATTATTATCACACACACAAATTTATTTAAGTTAGATATGGTATTACTTAAATACCATACATTGGAAATACACACACACACACACACACACACACACACACACACACACACACACACACACACACACACACACACACACACACACACACACACACACACACACACACACACACACACACACACACACACACACTTACAATATTACTACTACTATATTGAATTTGCTATAAATTATATATAAATTTATATATATATATACATGTATATACTGTATTATATGATAATGTACATGTATATTATTATTATATATATATATGATAAGTGCTGGCATATATTATTATACAATATTAATATTAACTATATAGGCATTTAAAATATTTTTATCAAATACATTATTAGTGTATGAAATTGTTAATCATTATTATTTAATGTATTATAAATATTATAATTTTTTGATGAATATGTTGAATATGAATTTAATATTTTTAAATATATATATATATCTTTAATTAAATCTGTGTTAAAGTTTTTAAATTTTTTTTTATTGATGTCTTATGAGATGCAATGCAAAGCTTAACCGACATTTAAATGGTGTTATCGATGAAAGAGAGAGAGAGAGAGAGAGAGAGAGAGAGAGAGAGAGATAGCAATGGTATGGTATGTAATAGCTATCTGGTGTTTCTTAATGGGAAGTATATGTATAGTATAGTATAGTACTGTATATGTAATAATATACACTTCAATCGTATCGTAGAGAGAGAGAGAGAGAGAGAGAGAGAGAGAGAGAGAGAGAGAGTCTTATGATTTTTATAAATTAAACAAAAATAAAATGTAAAATAAAAATTTATTTAATACGTAGTCATTAATTGAAATGCTTTAATAATTTTTATTTTAATTAGTTTTATTTTTTTTTTTGTTATTAGTATTTCATTTTATAGTAAAATAATTCACTAAAATACGTGTGTTGTATGTGTCGTACTGATTATATTTATTATCAAATTGATATTATGATCATATTATGATCAAATTTATATTTAATATTATAATTTTGTTTGAATAAAAATAAAATTATAAAAATAAATTTTTTTTTTAGTTTCATTACAAAAACTGTTTAATAAAAAAAATAATATTTTTTTTTTGAAATTTATTTCCTGATGACAAAATTTCCTGATCTCTCTCTCTCTCTCTCTCTCTCWCTCACTCACTCACTCACTCACTCACTCACTCACTCTCATATTGCACTTAAAAAAACTATCTAAAAATAAAATTTATAAAAAAAAAGTTACAAAATTATATATATATAAATAATTATAATAATTAAAATAAAACTATTACTTATAAATACAGTATAATGATAAAAATTAAAAAGTATAATAATATAAACATGATAAATTATCATTGATAATAATATTATATATTTTTAGTTTGATGTGTGTGTGTGTGTGTGTGTGTGTTGCTAGTTAATTTAATTGATTTGATTGGACAGTTAGTTAGTTAGCTGATAACTATTGAAAACAAATTAAATTGTGTATGTGTGTTTTTTTAATATTATTTTATATGGATATAATAATAAATTATTATTATTATTATTATTGAGGGGAAAATGCACAACAATTTTTTTATGTGTATGATTTTATTGAGAGATATATTATTATAATATTAAATATATATATATATAATTTTTGTTTAATAAGTAAAAATAAAATAGATAGTTAATTTTTTTTTTATTTTTGTTTTGTTATTGGTTGTATTTTGTAATGTGTTATTGAAATTTGAGAAAGATAATTTATAGAAATATTTTATATATATATATTTATAAAAAAAATTCTAGACTATAATTCAGACAAGATAGAAGTATATATATAAATATAGTTATAATTTATTTGTCTAATAACATCAGTAATAATTTTTTAATTAGAAATTATTATTATTATTACTATTATTATTATATATACAGTATATAAAATTTATTTTTTTTGGTGAAAAAATTTCCATTTATAAAATATATTATACTGTATATATATATAATCTATTATATATATATATTATATCTATAGTTTTTAAATAACACATTTTGTTGCAAATGTACCTGTATTTTTCCAAAAAAAAAATGTAATGAGATTATAGTTAGTACTACTAGTAAGAGTGTAAATCCAATTACCGGCGCCCGGTTAGGTTAAGGTGACTGACCAGTATGTAGTAGTAGTAGTAGTAGTAATAGTATGAACACATGTATATAAATTATTATTATTATTATTATTTGTAAATCAATAATGTATGATTTATGTAAGCGCATATGTGACTTTAGAAACAAGGACAGTTAGTTATCATATATTACCATCACCCAATACATGTTTCATACATACACATACACACAATTGACACATTCATCTACATAGGTATATAGTAGACAATTGACCCCAAGGTCATAAGTGAAAGGGTTTTATATATATATATATAATACAATACAGTATATGTTATACTCATGTTTAAGATGAGTGGGATAGCGGTGGTGTGTTGTTAGGTTATCACACCAATGGATGGGATTAAATGAGTGGGCAATAAATTATCTCAATTTCTGGATTATCACCCGACCATTGTGCTGACCAAACACTTTCACACACACATACACACAGATGTCTATGTCGCCCCTCACACACACACACACACACACACACACACATACATCGCAAAAACATATGCTTAATATATATACAGTATTGTCCAGAGGTGTGTGTGTAACTGATCCAGAAAACTAATGCCCGGCGCTCTGATACCTAAGCCATGCGATTGTCTCTCTTTCACTTTCACATAGCAAAGTGACCAAAGGGTGATCCAACATATATATACAGTATATACCAGTGCTTAACTGGGGGCTAGTGGGGGTGCTGGTGTTGTTAAAACTGGGAGGCAATAAATTATTTACATATCCTTATTGTCAGGTTGTCTCTCTCTCTCTCTCTCTCTCATTTGTTATACCGTAGAGATGTCCGAGATACCCAGTGCACCAGATTGTTTAGTCACACCATTACCCTACTAGTAGTATCCACTATACACCATCACCACCACCACCACCACCAGATGATAATGTAGTGTTCAATGATTTGTATATTCAAAGTTTTTAGGTGGTGGTGTTGGTGGTAGTGGCGCACACTTTCACTTACCTGTTCTAACCCCATTGATAACTATTTATAATTTATTTTGTGTAATATATATACGGTATGTAAGAGTGTAACCCTTTTTCAACAACTGCAACACAAAAAAAGCCATAAATTTTTAATGTCAAGTGTCTAATATGTTTGGTGTGTTAAACGGTTTGGTGAATATATTTAATATATATATATATATACAGAATATACCGGTATATACTGTATATTTCAATGAATATTTACGGTATATATAATATATATATTCAATATACCGTATATACAATGTATATATATATGTGTGTGTATTGGAATAGTTGTTATTAGAAAATTATCACAATCACCAAGGTGTTTTTAATTTTTATATTGCCAGAAAAATACTATATATTGTATGCATAAATTTTAAATATATATATATATAATTTAATTGTTAATTTTTATAAATTATTATTATTGTTATATCTATGCAATTTAGTGCAATTTTTTTATTCAATGGTTATTGATTTATTTTTTTTAATGATAAATAAATTTTATATAAAAAATAATAATTATTGTTATTTAATAGATTTTTATATACAATATATACTGGCAGCAAAAAAATTGCAAACACAATGTCTAGTAGTTTTTTTGAAAAGTCATTAATACAGTTATTTAATAATGATTATGATATTACTATTACTATAATAAATTGATTTTTAAATAAT
This sequence comes from Oppia nitens, assembly GCF_028296485.1. Classification (NCBI taxonomy): domain Eukaryota; kingdom Metazoa; phylum Arthropoda; class Arachnida; order Sarcoptiformes; family Oppiidae; genus Oppia; species Oppia nitens. The sequence continues at coordinate 418,948 of NW_026533209.1, forward strand.
GACAATTTTTTTTGATAAAACAAAAATTGCCTAGGTCATGCGACTTTATAGTAGTAGTAATAGGTAGTACATTGGATGATATTTAAGTAATAATGGCAATCAATATACTGTATTAATAAATATACTGTATATTGTAGGTAGTGGTGGTGGTAGTATTAGTAGTTAATAGTAGTTATAGTTAACTTTGTTTTATTTTTTATTTTATAATAATCATTGATTTAATAATCAAACACACAATGTGTTTCTTATTTAGAGTTTTTTGTGTGTTGTTTAAGTAATATTTTTTAAAAATAAATTTATTTTAGTTAAAATAAAAAAATACTAACAAATGGCTAACGAAAAAACATGATATAATATTTATTATCTCTCTCTCTCTCTCTCTTAAATATATATATATATATAATAATTATTATAAACTTTTTTTGTTGTTGATTAAAATGCAAGTTTTTTGCTCTTCAATTATTGGTGTGATATAAAATTGCATATACAGTATATAATACAGTAATACATAAGTTATAACACATATCATAATACTAGTAATAATAATAATACTTAAAAAAAATTATTGATAGATAAGCCCAAGCAAATTAGATGATAAATATATATATATATATTTATATTAATATTTTATATGAATTTAACATTTTAATACACACACACATACAAATTGAATAATAGACAAACATGTTTTTTTTTGTAATTATCAATATTATAAAATATAAATTATGTATTATATGAAGTTTATTAACCATTAGATGATATTTAATAATTTGCTTAATTTTCATATGATATGTAAAATTATTATATAATACTATTAAATTATATCTCATTATTAGTATTATTATTATATTCATAATTATTTAGTAGTAATAGTAGCATATGTTAGCTAATACTGTAGCTTATAGTTATTAGTAATTTATAACAATATATAATAAGTTATATAATGATTAATTATTTGTTAAAATTTTTCTTGTTGAATGTATTTACTATATATATGCAAATATTCCCTCCCCTACTCCCTACCCCCCAACAAAAAAACCAAAATTATTTTGCATAATATTTTTTTGACATATATAGCTATTTTTGGACCCAAAAAAAAATAAAATAAAAAAAAAATTTCAATTGAATTATCTCGAGTTTCTACAATTGTGTGAACAATTGTATATCTGATTGTTATATGTTTTTTTAAGCTCATACATACATACATATACACACACACACACACACATAACGGTGCAACCGGTGCTTATGTGATGTGTCGGGGAATAGTAGGGGTATTAGATGAGTAGTACTGTATAATATACACTGTATATACACTGTATATGGTTTTTGTTGGTTGTATGTGTTGATGATAAATACGTTTTACCGACGCTTAAGAAGCCATACCCATAACCCTCCGTAGTTTTCGCCAATTGTCTTCAAATATCTTTTTCTCTCTCTCTCTCTATGTACGGCTTCTCCAGTCTATAATATCTTTTTATTTTATTTTTTGCACTCAATATTTTCTCATAACCCCAACTCACACACACACACACACTCACTGTACTTATACTTTACTCACCTCACTCTTTTAGTTTAGCCCTCCCTTTCCGTTTCTCATTCAACTAATATGCTGTATGTGTTTCCCTAACTATTATTATTATTATTATTATTATTATCCAAAAAGTCTCACTCACTTTTTGGTTTTATTACAACTCGTTTGTTAAGAGAGAGAGAGAGAGAGAGAGAGAGAGAGAGAGAGAGAGATTGTATGTATGTATGGATAGTGAACTGTACTTTGCTTTTTGTACCGAAGACCCAGACATACACATACTGTACATCCATTTCCACATACAATCTCTCTCTCTCTCTCTCTCTCTCTCTTTAAGTTTTTTCTCTCTATTTTATTATAAAATATATACATTTTCCCAGTTATAATCATATGATATACGATATCGCGCCACCATATAGTACTACTACTACTACTACAGTTAGGACTGATGCATAATATAACTGTTCATTTGATATATTTATATATATTTTCATTTACCACCATTACTACTACTACTACTACTACTAAATACTAATCTATATATGATGTTTGATAATTGGGGTTAGAGATGATGATGGTATACACTATAAAGTTATACCTATTTTTAAAGGTGGGTTCTCTCTCATAGATTTTTATTTTGGTGGTGATTGAACTCTGTATGAATTTTTGTGTTTTGTTTGGGTAGTACCTATTGTCTAATTTTTGGGCAATAGGGGAGAGTTAGTTAATGTGTGTGTGTGAAAGAGAGAGAGAGAGAGAGAGTTATTAGGTATTTAGGGAAAGGTATGGCCAGTCGTCCATACGTTTTTTTGTGTGCAGAGGAGGGGAGGGGGTCAAGCGGTCGGTCGTGTCTTTAACCTTTTTTTCCTCTATATATATATATATATATATATATATATACTGAGTGTACACTTGACAAACTCTTAATGTGTGTGTGACTCTAATATATATATGTGACTGTCTGGGAAATCGGTGTGGTGTGTGTGTGTGTGTGTGTGTGCTGCCGATACACCACACATAACCGGTTGACCCCAAGTTTTAGCACACATACACACATACAAAAAAATTGCTGCAAAAATATCACATAAATCAAACAAAATTAGTAGTCAGAAAAAAATGTATGCATACTGAACAAAAATGATCCGGTTATGTATGGGTAAGGGATGTATGGATGTATGTATGTATGTATGTATGTTCATCTGCTAGTATGTGTGTGTGTGTGTGATCCCAATAGGTTTTATTTTGAGGTTTGGCAATGTGTGTGTGAGCTATATATATATATATATATATATGTGAATAAAATAAGGGTATAACCCGTGCGCACCCCCTCTCCCCTGAACTGATTAAGTAAGAAAGTACGGGTATATGAAAATCACATTTATATCTTAGATTTTTTTGTTGGGTGGGGGATATATACTGGTATATATATATATATATTGATAAAAAATCAATGTATAATAAATATAATATATTTAAATATGTGTAGCACTTGAAGGTAACAGTGTATGACAGCAACACATATATATACACATAGACATCTACATACAGTACATCTACATGCATACCTGTGCCAGCAGCAGGTCTAACCTAACTGCTTTAATAATATACAATATAATAATAGACTGTGTGGAGCAATCGTAACTGTAAAAATATTCAATATATAAATGTATATAAAACTCAATAACCGCTATCTCTCTCACATTTATTTTATATGTCTCTCTCTCTCTCTCTCTCTCTCTCTCTCTCGTCACTCAATGTACTGTATGTCCTCATAATGCTCTCTCAATTGTACAATGAATACACACATACTATTGAATAATTTTTTTTTGATAAAAAAGCCAAATATATGGCCACGTATTGAATACATACATATAAGCTTAAAGTACAGGTGCGCTGAGTTCACACATGATGAGAGAGAGAGAGAGAGAGAGAGCTCAGAAATTAACCTCTCAACTAGCAGTCTGTCCCTAAAAATAGGCAATAAGTATGACTTATGACCCCATACTCTATACCACTAACCAC